>NW_024400407.1:0-33132 GCF_905171765.1 Bufo bufo
GACTTGTGATCCGAGAGGAGACCTCAAGCTTGTCTGTACCACCTTCCCTCCGGGAATGGCAGAGGGACAAAGTCGGATTATGTTACCCGATTTGACTTCCATAAGCCTGGACACATTTTTCACAAAGTCCCCCTCATTTATGGAAGTTGCCTCCAGCGGCTTCCCTTGGAGCTAAGAAGCCGAGACTTGCAGGGAAGGTAAAGGGGGACTTGTGATCCGAGAGGAGACCTCAAGCTTGTCTGTACCACCTTCCCTCCGGGAATGGCAGAGGGACAAAGTCGGATTATGTTACCCGATTTGACTTCCATAAGCCTGGACACATTTTTCACAAAGTCCCCCTCATTTATGGAAGTTGCCTCCAGCGGCTTCCCTTGGAGCTAAGAAGCCGAGACTTGCAGGGAAGGTAAAGGGGGACTTGTGATCCGAGAGGAGACCTCAAGCTTGTCTGTACCACCTTCCCTCCGGGAATGGCAGAGGGACAAAGTCGGATTATGTTACCCGATTTGACTTCCATAAGCCTGGACACATTTTTCACAAAGTCCCCCTCATTTATGGAAGTTGCCTCCAGCGGCTTCCCTTGGAGCTAAGAAGCCGAGACTTGCAGGGAAGGTAAAGGGGGACTTGTGATCCGAGAGGAGACCTCAAGCTTGTCTGTACCACCTTCCCTCCGGGAATGGCAGAGGGACAAAGTCGGATTATGTTACCCGATTTGACTTCCATAAGCCTGGACACATTTTTCACAAAGTCCCCCTCATTTATGGAAGTTGCCTCCAGCGGCTTCCCTTGGAGCTAAGAAGCCGAGACTTGCAGGGAAGGTAAAGGGGGACTTGTGATCCGAGAGGAGACCTCAAGCTTGTCTGTACCACCTTCCCTCCGGGAATGGCAGAGGGACAAAGTCGGATTATGTTACCCGATTTGACTTCCATAAGCCTGGACACATTTTTCACAAAGTCCCCCTCATTTATGGAAGTTGCCTCCAGCGGCTTCCCTTGGAGCTAAGAAGCCGAGACTTGCAGGGAAGGTAAAGGGGGACTTGTGATCCGAGAGGAGACCTCAAGCTCGTCTGTACCACCTTCCCTCCGGGAATGGCAGAGGGACAAAGTCGGATTATGTTACCCGATTTGACTTCCATAAGCCTGGACACATTTTTCACAAAGTCCCCCTCATTTATGGAAGTTGCCTCCAGCGGCTTCCCTTGGAGCTAAGAAGCCGAGACTTGCAGGGAAGGTAAAGGGGGACTTGTGATCCGAGAGGAGACCTCAAGCTTGTCTGTACCACCTTCCCTCCGGGAATGGCAGAGGGACAAAGTCGGATTATGTTACCCGATTTGACTTCCATAAGCCTGGACACATTTTTCACAAAGTCCCCCTCATTTATGGAAGTTGCCTCCAGCGGCTTCCCTTGGAGCTAAGAAGCCGAGACTTGCAGGGAAGGTAAAGGGGGACTTGTGATCCGAGAGGAGACCTCAAGCTTGTCTGTACCACCTTCCCTCCGGGAATGGCAGAGGTACAAAGTCGGATTATGTTACCCGATTTGACTTCCATAAGCCTGGACACATTTTTCACAAAGTCCCCCTCATTTATGGAAGTTGCCTCCAGCGGCTTCCCTTGGAGCTAAGAAGCCGAGACTTGCAGGGAAGGTAAAGGGGGACTTGTGATCCGAGAGGAGACCTCAAGCTTGTCTGTACCACCTTCCCTCCGGGAATGGCAGAGGGACAAAGTCGGATTATGTTACCCGATTTGACTTCCATAAGCCTGGACACATTTTTCACAAAGTCCCCCTCATTTATGGAAGTTGCCTCCAGCGGCTTCCCTTGGAGCTAAGAAGCCGAGACTTGCAGGGAAGGTAAAGGGGGACTTGTGATCCGAGAGGAGACCTCAAGCTTGTCTGTACCACCTTCCCTCCGGGAATGGCAGAGGGACAAAGTCGGATTATGTTACCCGATTTGACTTCCATAAGCCTGGACACATTTTTCACAAAGTCCCCCTCATTTATGGAAGTTGCCTCCAGCGGCTTCCCTTGGAGCTAAGAAGCCGAGACTTGCAGGGAAGGTAAAGGGGGACTTGTGATCCGAGAGGAGACCTCAAGCTTGTCTGTACCACCTTCCCTCCGGGAATGGCAGAGGGACAAAGTCGGATTATGTTACCCGATTTGACTTCCATAAGCCTGGACACATTTTTCACAAAGTCCCCCTCATTTATGGAAGTTGCCTCCAGCGGCTTCCCTTGGAGCTAAGAAGCCGAGACTTGCAGGGAAGGTAAAGGGGGACTTGTGATCCGAGAGGAGACCTCAAGCTTGTCTGTACCACCTTCCCTCCGGGAATGGCAGAGGGACAAAGTCGGATTATGTTACCCGATTTGACTTCCATAAGCCTGGACACATTTTTCACAAAGTCCCCCTCATTTATGGAAGTTGCCTCCAGCGGCTTCCCTTGGAGCTAAGAAGCCGAGACTTGCAGGGAAGGTAAAGGGGGACTTGTGATCCGAGAGGAGACCTCAAGCTTGTCTGTACCACCTTCCCTCCGGGAATGGCAGAGGGACAAAGTCGGATTATGTTACCCGATTTGACTTCCATAAGCCTGGACACATTTTTCACAAAGTCCCCCTCATTTATGGAAGTTGCCTCCAGCGGCTTCCCTTGGAGCTAAGAAGCCGAGACTTGCAGGGAAGGTAAAGGGGGACTTGTGATCCGAGAGGAGACCTCAAGCTTGTCTGTACCACCTTCCCTCCGGGAATGGCAGAGGGACAAAGTCGGATTATGTTACCCGATTTGACTTCCATAAGCCTGGACACATTTTTCACAAAGTCCCCCTCATTTATGGAAGTTGCCTCCAGCGGCTTCCCTTGGAGCTAAGAAGCCGAGACTTGCAGGGAAGGTAAAGGGGGACTTGTGATCCGAGAGGAGACCTCAAGCTTGTCTGTACCACCTTCCCTCCGGGAATGGCAGAGGGACAAAGTCGGATTATGTTACCCGATTTGACTTCCATAAGCCTGGACACATTTTTCACAAAGTCCCCCTCATTTATGGAAGTTGCCTCCAGCGGCTTCCCTTGGAGCTAGGAAGCCGAGACTTGCAGGGCTGGTAGAGGGGGACTTGGGCTACAAGAGGAG
The DNA here is from genome assembly GCF_905171765.1 of Bufo bufo. Classification (NCBI taxonomy): domain Eukaryota; kingdom Metazoa; phylum Chordata; class Amphibia; order Anura; family Bufonidae; genus Bufo; species Bufo bufo. The sequence continues at coordinate 3,111 of NW_024400407.1, forward strand.
ACCTCCACCTTGCCTGTACCACCTTCCCTCCGGGAATGGCAGGGGGGTGAAACTCAGAAATTCCTACCCGCCTACGGTGCTCCTTTCCTGGGTAGACATTTTCAAAAATCACCCCACTTCTGTGGAAGTCTTGCCTCCCAGCCTACACCTCGGATGTCATGGAACTGATGGTGGGATCAAAACACCCTGCCCACTCCCCAGGGTCTCTCTACCTTCTTCCGGGAGGTGTCCGAAAGTACCCCCCCTTTCACGTCACATGCCTCTGAGACCCAGGTGTCTCGAGCCGTCATGCCCAGGCTCTGGAACTGCTGTCGGTGAGAGACGGCCAGGTTCGATCTCATAGCTGGTTTTCTGGTTCTCTGTCTCAAAACGGACACCCTTATGGAAGTTCAGAGGGACAAAGTCGGATTATGTTACCCGATTTGACTTCCATAAGCCTGGACACATTTTTCACAAAGTCCCCCTCATTTATGGAAGTTGCCTCCAGCGGCTTCCCTTGGAGCTAAGAAGCCGAGACTTGCAGGGAAGGTAAAGGGGGACTTGTGATCCGAGAGGAGACCTCAAGCTTGTCTGTACCACCTTCCCTCCGGGAATGGCAGAGGGACAAAGTCGGATTATGTTACCCGATTTGACTTCCATAAGCCTGGACACATTTTTCACAAAGTCCCCCTCATTTATGGAAGTTGCCTCCAGCGGCTTCCCTTGGAGCTAAGAAGCCGAGACTTGCAGGGAAGGTAAAGGGGGACTTGTGATCCGAGAGGAGACCTCAAGCTTGTCTGTACCACCTTCCCTCCGGGAATGGCAGAGGGACAAAGTCGGATTATGTTACCCGATTTGACTTCCATAAGCCTGGACACATTTTTCACAAAGTCCCCCTCATTTATGGAAGTTGCCTCCAGCGGCTTCCCTTGGAGCTAAGAAGCCGAGACTTGCAGGGAAGGTAAAGGGGGACTTGTGATCCGAGAGGAGACCTCAAGCTTGTCTGTACCACCTTCCCTCCGGGAATGGCAGAGGGACAAAGTCGGATTATGTTACCCGATTTGACTTCCATAAGCCTGGACACATTTTTCACAAAGTCCCCCTCATTTATGGAAGTTGCCTCCAGCGGCTTCCCTTGGAGCTAAGAAGCCGAGACTTGCAGGGAAGGTAAAGGGGGACTTGTGATCCGAGAGGAGACCTCAAGCTTGTCTGTACCACCTTCCCTCCGGGAATGGCAGAGGGACAAAGTCGGATTATGTTACCCGATTTGACTTCCATAAGCCTGGACACATTTTTCACAAAGTCCCCCTCATTTATGGAAGTTGCCTCCAGCGGCTTCCCTTGGAGCTAAGAAGCCGAGACTTGCAGGGAAGGTAAAGGGGGACTTGTGATCCGAGAGGAGACCTCAAGCTTGTCTGTACCACCTTCCCTCCGGGAATGGCAGAGGGACAAAGTCGGATTATGTTACCCGATTTGACTTCCATAAGCCTGGACACATTTTTCACAAAGTCCCCCTCATTTATGGAAGTTGCCTCCAGCGGCTTCCCTTGGAGCTAAGAAGCCGAGACTTGCAGGGAAGGTAAAGGGGGACTTGTGATCCGAGAGGAGACCTCAAGCTTGTCTGTACCACCTTCCCTCCGGGAATGGCAGAGGGACAAAGTCGGATTATGTTACCCGATTTGACTTCCATAAGCCTGGACACATTTTTCACAAAGTCCCCCTCATTTATGGAAGTTGCCTCCAGCGGCTTCCCTTGGAGCTAAGAAGCCGAGACTTGCAGGGAAGGTAAAGGGGGACTTGTGATCCGAGAGGAGACCTCAAGCTCGTCTGTACCACCTTCCCTCCGGGAATGGCAGAGGGACAAAGTCGGATTATGTTACCCGATTTGACTTCCATAAGCCTGGACACATTTTTCACAAAGTCCCCCTCATTTATGGAAGTTGCCTCCAGCGGCTTCCCTTGGAGCTAAGAAGCCGAGACTTGCAGGGAAGGTAAAGGGGGACTTGTGATCCGAGAGGAGACCTCAAGCTTGTCTGTACCACCTTCCCTCCGGGAATGGCAGAGGGACAAAGTCGGATTATGTTACCCGATTTGACTTCCATAAGCCTGGACACATTTTTCACAAAGTCCCCCTCATTTATGGAAGTTGCCTCCAGCGGCTTCCCTTGGAGCTAAGAAGCCGAGACTTGCAGGGAAGGTAAAGGGGGACTTGTGATCCGAGAGGAGACCTCAAGCTTGTCTGTACCACCTTTCCTCCGGGAATGGCAGAGGGACAAAGTCGGATTATGTTACCCGATTTGACTTCCATAAGCCTGGACACATTTTTCACAAAGTCCCCCTCATTTATGGAAGTTGCCTCCAGCGGCTTCCCTTGGAGCTAAGAAGCCGAGACTTGCAGGGAAGGTAAAGGGGGACTTGTGATCCGAGAGGAGACCTCAAGCTTGTCTGTACCACCTTCCCTCCGGGAATGGCAGAGGGACAAAGTCGGATTATGTTACCCGATTTGACTTCCATAAGCCTGGACACATTTTTCACAAAGTCCCCCTCATTTATGGAAGTTGCCTCCAGCGGCTTCCCTTGGAGCTAAGAAGCCGAGACTTGCAGGGAAGGTAAAGGGGGACTTGTGATCCGAGAGGAGACCTCAAGCTTGTCTGTACCACCTTCCCTCCGGGAATGGCAGAGGGACAAAGTCGGATTATGTTACCCGATTTGACTTCCATAAGCCTGGACACATTTTTCACAAAGTCCCCCTCATTTATGGAAGTTGCCTCCAGCGGCTTCCCTTGGAGCTAAGAAGCCGAGACTTGCAGGGAAGGTAAAGGGGGACTTGTGATCCGAGAGGAGACCTCAAGCTTGTCTGTACCACCTTCCCTCCGGGAATGGCAGAGGGACAAAGTCGGATTATGTTACCCGATTTGACTTCCATAAGCCTGGACACATTTTTCACAAAGTCCCCCTCATTTATGGAAGTTGCCTCCAGCGGCTTCCCTTGGAGCTAAGAAGCCGAGACTTGCAGGGAAGGTAAAGGGGGACTTGTGATCCGAGAGGAGACCTCAAGCTTGTCTGTACCACCTTCCCTCCGGGAATGGCAGAGGGACAAAGTCGGATTATGTTACCCGATTTGACTTCCATAAGCCTGGACACATTTTTCACAAAGTCCCCCTCATTTATGGAAGTTGCCTCCAGCGGCTTCCCTTGGAGCTAAGAAGCCGAGACTTGCAGGGAAGGTAAAGGGGGACTTGTGATCCGAGAGGAGACCTCAAGCTTGTCTGTACCACCTTCCCTCCGGGAATGGCAGAGGGACAAAGTCGGATTATGTTACCCGATTTGACTTCCATAAGCCTGGACACATTTTTCACAAAGTCCCCCTCATTTATGGAAGTTGCCTCCAGCGGCTTCCCTTGGAGCTAAGAAGCCGAGACTTGCAGGGAAGGTAAAGGGGGACTTGTGATCCGAGAGGAGACCTCAAGCTTGTCTGTACCACCTTCCCTCCGGGAATGGCAGAGGGACAAAGTCGGATTATGTTACCCGATTTGACTTCCATAAGCCTGGACACATTTTTCACAAAGTCCCCCTCATTTATGGAAGTTGCCTCCAGCGGCTTCCCTTGGAGCTAAGAAGCCGAGACTTGCAGGGAAGGTAAAGGGGGACTTGTGATCCGAGAGGAGACCTCAAGCTTGTCTGTACCACCTTCCCTCCGGGAATGGCAGAGGGACAAAGTCGGATTATGTTACCCGATTTGACTTCCATAAGCCTGGACACATTTTTCACAAAGTCCCCCTCATTTATGGAAGTTGCCTCCAGCGGCTTCCCTTGGAGCTAAGAAGCCGAGACTTGCAGGGAAGGTAAAGGGGGACTTGTGATCCGAGAGGAGACCTCAAGCTTGTCTGTACCACCTTCCCTCCGGGAATGGCAGAGGGACAAAGTCGGATTATGTTACCCGATTTGACTTCCATAAGCCTGGACACATTTTTCACAAAGTCCCCCTCATTTATGGAAGTTGCCTCCAGCGGCTTCCCTTGGAGCTAAGAAGCCGAGACTTGCAGGGAAGGTAAAGGGGGACTTGTGATCCGAGAGGAGACCTCAAGCTTGTCTGTACCACCTTCCCTCCGGGAATGGCAGAGGGACAAAGTCGGATTATGTTACCCGATTTGACTTCCATAAGCCTGGACACATTTTTCACAAAGTCCCCCTCATTTATGGAAGTTGCCTCCAGCGGCTTCCCTTGGAGCTAAGAAGCCGAGACTTGCAGGGAAGGTAAAGGGGGACTTGTGATCCGAGAGGAGACCTCAAGCTTGTCTGTACCACCTTCCCTCCGGGAATGGCAGAGGGACAAAGTCGGATTATGTTACCCGATTTGACTTCCATAAGCCTGGACACATTTTTCACAAAGTCCCCCTCATTTATGGAAGTTGCCTCCAGCGGCTTCCCTTGGAGCTAAGAAGCCGAGACTTGCAGGGAAGGTAAAGGGGGACTTGTGATCCGAGAGGAGACCTCAAGCTTGTCTGTACCACCTTCCCTCCGGGAATGGCAGAGGGACAAAGTCGGATTATGTTACCCGATTTGACTTCCATAAGCCTGGACACATTTTTCACAAAGTCCCCCTCATTTATGGAAGTTGCCTCCAGCGGCTTCCCTTGGAGCTAAGAAGCCGAGACTTGCAGGGAAGGTAAAGGGGGACTTGTGATCCGAGAGGAGACCTCAAGCTTGTCTGTACCACCTTCCCTCCGGGAATGGCAGAGGGACAAAGTCGGATTATGTTACCCGATTTGACTTCCATAAGCCTGGACACATTTTTCACAAAGTCCCCCTCATTTATGGAAGTTGCCTCCAGCGGCTTCCCTTGGAGCTAAGAAGCCGAGACTTGCAGGGAAGGTAAAGGGGGACTTGTGATCCGAGAGGAGACCTCAAGCTTGTCTGTACCACCTTCCCTCCGGGAATGGCAGAGGGACAAAGTCGGATTATGTTACCCGATTTGACTTCCATAAGCCTGGACACATTTTTCACAAAGTCCCCCTCATTTATGGAAGTTGCCTCCAGCGGCTTCCCTTGGAGCTAAGAAGCCGAGACTTGCAGGGAAGGTAAAGGGGGACTTGTGATCCGAGAGGAGACCTCAAGCTTGTCTGTACCACCTTCCCTCCGGGAATGGCAGAGGGACAAAGTCGGATTATGTTACCCGATTTGACTTCCATAAGCCTGGACACATTTTTCACAAAGTCCCCCTCATTTATGGAAGTTGCCTCCAGCGGCTTCCCTTGGAGCTAAGAAGCCGAGACTTGCAGGGAAGGTAAAGGGGGACTTGTGATCCGAGAGGAGACCTCAAGCTTGTCTGTACCACCTTCCCTCCGGGAATGGCAGAGGGACAAAGTCGGATTATGTTACCCGATTTGACTTCCATAAGCCTGGACACATTTTTCACAAAGTCCCCCTCATTTATGGAAGTTGCCTCCAGCGGCTTCCCTTGGAGCTAAGAAGCCGAGACTTGCAGGGAAGGTAAAGGGGGACTTGTGATCCGAGAGGAGACCTCAAGCTTGTCTGTACCACCTTCCCTCCGGGAATGGCAGAGGGACAAAGTCGGATTATGTTACCCGATTTGACTTCCATAAGCCTGGACACATTTTTCACAAAGTCCCCCTCATTTATGGAAGTTGCCTCCAGCGGCTTCCCTTGGAGCTAAGAAGCCGAGACTTGCAGGGAAGGTAAAGGGGGACTTGTGATCCGAGAGGAGACCTCAAGCTTGTCTGTACCACCTTCCCTCCGGGAATGGCAGAGGGACAAAGTCGGATTATGTTACCCGATTTGACTTCCATAAGCCTGGACACATTTTTCACAAAGTCCCCCTCATTTATGGAAGTTGCCTCCAGCGGCTTCCCTTGGAGCTAAGAAGCCGAGACTTGCAGGGAAGGTAAAGGGGGACTTGTGATCCGAGAGGAGACCTCAAGCTTGTCTGTACCACCTTCCCTCCGGGAATGGCAGAGGGACAAAGTCGGATTATGTTACCCGATTTGACTTCCATAAGCCTGGACACATTTTTCACAAAGTCCCCCTCATTTATGGAAGTTGCCTCCAGCGGCTTCCCTTGGAGCTAAGAAGCCGAGACTTGCAGGGAAGGTAAAGGGGGACTTGTGATCCGAGAGGAGACCTCAAGCTTGTCTGTACCACCTTCCCTCCGGGAATGGCAGAGGGACAAAGTCGGATTATGTTACCCGATTTGACTTCCATAAGCCTGGACACATTTTTCACAAAGTCCCCCTCATTTATGGAAGTTGCCTCCAGCGGCTTCCCTTGGAGCTAAGAAGCCGAGACTTGCAGGGAAGGTAAAGGGGGACTTGTGATCCGAGAGGAGACCTCAAGCTTGTCTGTACCACCTTCCCTCCGGGAATGGCAGAGGGACAAAGTCGGATTATGTTACCCGATTTGACTTCCATAAGCCTGGACACATTTTTCACAAAGTCCCCCTCATTTATGGAAGTTGCCTCCAGCGGCTTCCCTTGGAGCTAAGAAGCCGAGACTTGCAGGGAAGGTAAAGGGGGACTTGTGATCCGAGAGGAGACCTCAAGCTTGTCTGTACCACCTTCCCTCCGGGAATGGCAGAGGGACAAAGTCGGATTATGTTACCCGATTTGACTTCCATAAGCCTGGACACATTTTTCACAAAGTCCCCCTCATTTATGGAAGTTGCCTCCAGCGGCTTCCCTTGGAGCTAAGAAGCCGAGACTTGCAGGGAAGGTAAAGGGGGACTTGTGATCCGAGAGGAGACCTCAAGCTTGTCTGTACCACCTTCCCTCCGGGAATGGCAGAGGGACAAAGTCGGATTATGTTACCCGATTTGACTTCCATAAGCCTGGACACATTTTTCACAAAGTCCCCCTCATTTATGGAAGTTGCCTCCAGCGGCTTCCCTTGGAGCTAAGAAGCCGAGACTTGCAGGGAAGGTAAAGGGGGACTTGTGATCCGAGAGGAGACCTCAAGCTTGTCTGTACCACCTTCCCTCCGGGAATGGCAGAGGGACAAAGTCGGATTATGTTACCCGATTTGACTTCCATAAGCCTGGACACATTTTTCACAAAGTCCCCCTCATTTATGGAAGTTGCCTCCAGCGGCTTCCCTTGGAGCTAAGAAGCCGAGACTTGCAGGGAAGGTAAAGGGGGACTTGTGATCCGAGAGGAGACCTCAAGCTTGTCTGTACCACCTTCCCTCCGGGAATGGCAGAGGGACAAAGTCGGATTATGTTACCCGATTTGACTTCCATAAGCCTGGACACATTTTTCACAAAGTCCCCCTCATTTATGGAAGTTGCCTCCAGCGGCTTCCCTTGGAGCTAAGAAGCCGAGACTTGCAGGGAAGGTAAAGGGGGACTTGTGATCCGAGAGGAGACCTCAAGCTTGTCTGTACCACCTTCCCTCCGGGAATGGCAGAGGGACAAAGTCGGATTATGTTACCCGATTTGACTTCCATAAGCCTGGACACATTTTTCACAAAGTCCCCCTCATTTATGGAAGTTGCCTCCAGCGGCTTCCCTTGGAGCTAAGAAGCCGAGACTTGCAGGGAAGGTAAAGGGGGACTTGTGATCCGAGAGGAGACCTCAAGCTTGTCTGTACCACCTTCCCTCCGGGAATGGCAGAGGGACAAAGTCGGATTATGTTACCCGATTTGACTTCCATAAGCCTGGACACATTTTTCACAAAGTCCCCCTCATTTATGGAAGTTGCCTCCAGCGGCTTCCCTTGGAGCTAAGAAGCCGAGACTTGCAGGGAAGGTAAAGGGGGACTTGTGATCCGAGAGGAGACCTCAAGCTTGTCTGTACCACCTTCCCTCCGGGAATGGCAGAGGGACAAAGTCGGATTATGTTACCCGATTTGACTTCCATAAGCCTGGACACATTTTTCACAAAGTCCCCCTCATTTATGGAAGTTGCCTCCAGCGGCTTCCCTTGGAGCTAAGAAGCCGAGACTTGCAGGGAAGGTAAAGGGGGACTTGTGATCCGAGAGGAGACCTCAAGCTTGTCTGTACCACCTTCCCTCCGGGAATGGCAGAGGGACAAAGTCGGATTATGTTACCCGATTTGACTTCCATAAGCCTGGACACATTTTTCACAAAGTCCCCCTCATTTATGGAAGTTGCCTCCAGCGGCTTCCCTTGGAGCTAAGAAGCCGAGACTTGCAGGGAAGGTAAAGGGGGACTTGTGATCCGAGAGGAGACCTCAAGCTTGTCTGTACCACCTTCCCTCCGGGAATGGCAGAGGGACAAAGTCGGATTATGTTACCCGATTTGACTTCCATAAGCCTGGACACATTTTTCACAAAGTCCCCCTCATTTATGGAAGTTGCCTCCAGCGGCTTCCCTTGGAGCTAAGAAGCCGAGACTTGCAGGGAAGGTAAAGGGGGACTTGTGATCCGAGAGGAGACCTCAAGCTTGTCTGTACCACCTTCCCTCCGGGAATGGCAGAGGGACAAAGTCGGATTATGTTACCCGATTTGACTTCCATAAGCCTGGACACATTTTTCACAAAGTCCCCCTCATTTATGGAAGTTGCCTCCAGCGGCTTCCCTTGGAGCTAAGAAGCCGAGACTTGCAGGGAAGGTAAAGGGGGACTTGTGATCCGAGAGGAGACCTCAAACTTGTCTGTACCACCTTCCCTCCGGGAATGGCAGAGGGACAAAGTCGGATTATGTTACCCGATTTGACTTCCATAAGCCTGGACACATTTTTCACAAAGTCCCCCTCATTTATGGAAGTTGCCTCCAGCGGCTTCCCTTGGAGCTAAGAAGCCGAGACTTGCAGGGAAGGTAAAGGGGGACTTGTGATCCGAGAGGAGACCTCAAGCTTGTCTGTACCACCTTCCCTCCGGGAATGGCAGAGGGACAAAGTCGGATTATGTTACCCGATTTGACTTCCATAAGCCTGGACACATTTTTCACAAAGTCCCCCTCATTTATGGAAGTTGCCTCCAGCGGCTTCCCTTGGAGCTAAGAAGCCGAGACTTGCAGGGAAGGTAAAGGGGGACTTGTGATCCGAGAGGAGACCTCAAGCTTGTCTGTACCACCTTCCCTCCGGGAATGGCAGAGGGACAAAGTCGGATTATGTTACCCGATTTGACTTCCATAAGCCTGGACACATTTTTCACAAAGTCCCCCTCATTTATGGAAGTTGCCTCCAGCGGCTTCCCTTGGAGCTAAGAAGCCGAGACTTGCAGGGAAGGTAAAGGGGGACTTGTGATCCGAGAGGAGACCTCAAGCTTTTCTGTACCACCTTCCCTCCGGGAATGGCAGAGGGACAAAGTCGGATTATGTTACCCGATTTGACTTCCATAAGCCTGGACACATTTTTCACAAAGTCCCCCTCATTTATGGAAGTTGCCTCCAGCGGCTTCCCTTGGAGCTAAGAAGCCGAGACTTGCAGGGAAGGTAAAGGGGGACTTGTGATCCGAGAGGAGACCTCAAGCTTGTCTGTACCACCTTCCCTCCGGGAATGGCAGAGGGACAAAGTCGGATTATGTTACCCGATTTGACTTCCATAAGCCTGGACACATTTTTCACAAAGTCCCCCTCATTTATGGAAGTTGCCTCCAGCGGCTTCCCTTGGAGCTAAGAAGCCGAGACTTGCAGGGAAGGTAAAGGGGGACTTGTGATCCGAGAGGAGACCTCAAGCTTGTCTGTACCACCTTCCCTCCGGGAATGGCAGAGGGACAAAGTCGGATTATGTTACCCGATTTGACTTCCATAAGCCTGGACACATTTTTCACAAAGTCCCCCTCATTTATGGAAGTTGCCTCCAGCGGCTTCCCTTGGAGCTAAGAAGCCGAGACTTGCAGGGAAGGTAAAGGGGGACTTGTGATCCGAGAGGAGACCTCAAGCTTGTCTGTACCACCTTCCCTCCGGGAATGGCAGAGGGACAAAGTCGGATTATGTTACCCGATTTGACTTCCATAAGCCTGGGGACGTTTTTCACAAAGACCTCCTCCTTTATGGAAGTTGCCCCCAGCGGCTTCCCTTGGAGCTAGGAAGCCGAGACTTGCAGGGCTGGTAGAGGGGGACTTGGGCTCTGAGAGGAGACCTCCACCTTGTTTGTACCACCTTCCCTCCGGAAATGGCAGGGGGGAAAGTCAGAAATTCTTACCCACCTACGGTGCTCCTTTCCTGGGTAGACATTTCCAAAAATAACCCCACTTCTGTGGAAGTCTTCCCTCCCAGCCGACACCTCGGATGTCATGGAACTGATGGTGGGATCAAAACACCCTGCCCACCCCCAAGGTTTTCTCTACCTTCTTCCGGGAGGTGTCCGAAAGTACCCCCCCTTTCGCGTCACATGCCTCTGAGACCCAGGTGTCTCGAGCCGTCATGCCCAGCCCCTGGAACTGCTGTCGGTGTGAGACAGCCAGGTTTGATCTCATAGCTGGTTCTCTTTCTCAAAACAGACACCCCTATGGAAGTTCAGCCCGGCGGTCAAAGTCGGACCTTGTTACCAAATTACACTTCCATAAGCCTGGGTACATTTTTCACAAAGTCCCCCTCATTTGTGCAATTTGCCCCCAGCGGCTTCCCTCGGAGCTAGGAAGCCGAGACTTGCAGGGCTGGTAGAGGGGGACTTGTGCTCCAAGATGAGACCTCCAGATTTTCTGTACCACCTTCCCTCCGTGAATGGCAGAGGGACAAAGTCGGATTATGTTACCCGATTTGACTTCCATAAGCCTGGGGACGTTTTTCACAAAGTCCCCCTCCTTCACAGAAGTACAGCTCAGCGGCTTCCCTCGGAGATAGGGATCCCAGACTTGCAGGGATGGTAGAGGGGGACTTGGGCTCCAAGAGGAGACCTCCAGCTTGTCTGTACCACCTTCCCTCCGGGAATGGCAGAGGGGGAAAGTCGGATTATGTTACCTGATTTCGGTGCTCCTTTCCTGGGTAGACATTTCCAAAATCCCCCCTACCTCTGCGGAAGTCTTCCCTCCAGCCGACACAGCGGATGTCATGGAACTGATGGTGGGATCAAAACACACTGCCCACCCCCCAGGGTCTCTCTACCTTCTTCCGGGAGGTGTCTGAAAGGGGGGCCCCCTCTCGTGTCACATGCCTCTGAGACCCAGGGGTCTCGAGCCCTCATGCCCAGCCCCTGGAACTGCTGCCGGTGTGAGACAGCCAGGTTTGATCTCATAGCTGGTTCTCTTTCTCAAAACAGACACCCTTATGGAAGTTCAGCCCAGCGGTCAAAGTCGGACCTTGTTACCCGATTACACTTCCATAAGCCTGGGTACATTTTTCACAAAGTCCCCTTCCTTTATGGAAGTTCCCCCCAGCGGCTTGCCTCGGAGCTAGGAAGCCGAGACTTGCAGGGCTGGTAGAGGGGGACTTGGGCTCCAAGAGGAGACCTCCAGTTTGTCTGTATCACCTTCCCTCCGGGAATAGCAGAGGGTCAAAGTCGGATTATGTTACCCGATTACACTTCCATAACTCCTGGACACATTTTTCACAAAGTCTGCCTCCTTTATGGAAGTTGCCTCCAGCAGCTTCCCTTGGAGCTAGGAAGCCGAGACTGGCAGGGCTTGTAGAGGGGGACTTGGGCTCCAAGAGGAGCCCCCAAGCTGGTCTGGGACACCTTCCCTTCATGAATGGCAGAAGGACAAAGTCGGCTTATGTTACCCGATTACACTTCCATAACCCCTGGATACATTTTTCACAAAGTCCCCCTACCTCATGGAAGTTGCCCACAGCGGCTTCCCTTGGAGCTAGGAAGCCGAGACTTGCAGGGATGGTAGAGGGGGACTTGGGCTCCAAGAGGAGACCTCCTGCTTGTCTGTATCCCCTTCCCTCCAGAAAAAAAAGAGGGTCAAAGTCGGATTGTGTTACCCGATTAGACTTCCATAACCCCTGGATACATTTTTCGCAAAGTCCCCCTCCTTCATGGAAGTTGCCCCCAGCGACTTCCCTTGGAGCTAGGAAGCCGAGACTTGCAGGGATGGTAGAGGGGGACTTGGGCTCCAAGAGGAGACCTCCAGCTTGTCTGTACCACCTTCCCTCCGGAAATGGCAGAGGGACAAAATCGGATTATGTTACACGATTTGACTTCCATAAGCCTGGGGACGTTTTTCACAAAGTCCCGCTCCTTCATGGAAGTTCAGCCCAGCGGCTTCCCTTGGAGCTAGGGATCCCAGACTTGCAGGGATGGTAGAGGGGGACTTGGGCTCCAAGAGGAGACCTCTAGCTTGTCTGTACCACCTTCCCTCCGGAAATGGCAGAGGGGGAAAGTCGGATTATGTTACCCGATTTCGGTGCTCCTTTCCTGGGTAGACATTTCCAAAATCCCCCCTACCTCTGCGGAAGTCTTCCCTCCAGCCGACACAGCGGATGTCATGGAACTGAAGGTGGGATCAAAACACCCTGCCCACCATCCAGGGTCTCTCTACCTTTTTCCGGGAGGTGTCTGAAAGGGGGGCCCCCTCTCGTGTCACATGCCTCTGAGACCCAGGGGTCTCGAGCCCTCATGCCTAGCCCCTGGAACTGCTGCCGGTGTGAGACAGCCAGGTTTGATCTCATAGCTTGTCTGTACCACCTTCCCTCCGGAAATGGCAGAGGGACAAAATCGGATTATGTTACGCGATTTGACTTCCATAAGCCTGGGGACGTTTTTCATTAAGTCCCCTTCCTTTATGGAAGTTGCCCCCAGCGGCTTCCCTTGGAGCTAGGAAGGCGAGACTTGCAGGGCTGGTAGAGGGGGACTTGGGCTCTGAGAGGAGACCTCCACCTTGTCTGTACCACCTTCCCTCTGGGAATGGCAGGGGGCGAAATTCAGAAATTCTTACCTGCCTACGGTGCTCCTTTCCTGGGTAGACATATCTAAAAATCACCCCCCTTCTGTGGAAGTCTTCCCTCCCAGCCGACACCTCGGATGTCATGGAACTGATGGTGTGATCAAAACACCCTGCCCACCCCCCAGGGTTTCTCTATCTTCTTCCAGGAGGTGTCCGAAAGTACCCCCCTTGTCGCGTCACATGCCTCTGAGACCCAGGTGTCTCGAGCCGTCATGCCCAGGCTCTGGAACTGCTGTCGGTGTGAGACAGCCAGGTTCGATCTCATAGCTGGTTCTCTTTCTCAAAACGGACACCCTTATAGAAGTTCAGCCCTGCGGTCAAAGTCGGACCTTGTTACCCGATTACACTTCCATAAGCCTGGGCACATTTTTCACAGAGTCCCCCTCCTTTATGGAAGTTGCCTCCAGCGGCTTACCTCTGAGCTAGGAAGCCGAAACTTGCAGGGCTGGTAGAGGGGGACTTGGGCTACAAGAGGAGACCTCCACCTTGTCTGTACCACCTTCCCTCCGGAAATGGCAGGGGGCGAAAGTCAGAAATTCTTATCCGCCTACGGTGCTCCTTTCCTGGGTAGACATTTCCAAAAATCACCCCCCTTCTGTGGAAGTCTTCCTTCCCAGCCGACACCTCGGATGTCATGGAACTGATGATGGCATCAAAACACCCTGCCCACCCCCCAGGGTTTCTCTACCTTCTTCCGGGAGGTGTCCGAAAGTACCCCCCCTGTCGCGTCACATGCCTCTGAGACCCAGGTGTCTCGAGCCGTCATGCCCAGGCTCTGGAACTGCTGTCGGTGTGAGACAGCCAGGTTCGATCTCATAGCTGGTTCTCTTTCTCAAAACGGACACCCTTATGGTAGTTCAACCCTGCGGTCAAAGTCGGACCTTGTTACACGATTACACTTCCATAAGCCTGGGTACATTTTCCACAGAGTCCCCCTCCTTTATGGAAGTTGCCCCCAGCGGCTTTTCCTCAGAGCTAGGAGGCCAAAACTTGAAGGGCTGGTAGAGGGGGACTTGGGCTCCGAGAGGAGACCTCCAGCTTGTCTGTACCACCTTCCCTCCGGAAATGGCAGAGGGACAAAATCGGATTATGTTACCCGATTTGACTTCCATAAGCCTGGGGACGTTTTTCACAAAGTCCCCCTCCTTCATGGAAGTTGCTCCCAGCGGCTTCCCGTGGAGCTAGGAAGCCGAGACTTGCAGGGCTGGTAGAGGGGGACTTGGGCTCCAAGAGGAGACCACCAGCTTTTCTGTACCACCTTCCCTCCGGAAAAGGCAGGGGGCGAAAGTCAGAAATTCTTACCCGACTACCGTGCTCCTTTCCTGGGTAGACATTTCCAAAAATCACCCCCCTTCTGTGGAAGTCTTCCCTCCCAGCTGACACCTCGGATGTCATGGAACTGATGGTGGGATCAAAACACCCTGCCCACCCCCCAGGGTTTCTCTACCTTCTTCCGGGAGGTGTCCGAAAGTACCCTCCCCCCGTCGCGTCACATGCCTCTTAGACCCAGGTGTCTCGAGCCATCATGCCCAGCCCCTGGAACTGCTGTCGGTGTGAGACAGCCAGGTTCGATCTCATAGCTGGTTCTCTTTCTCAAAACGGACACCCTTATGGAAGTTCAGCCCTGCGGTCAAAGTCGGACCTTGTTACCCGATTACACTTCCATAAGCCTGGGAACATTTTTCACAAAGTCCCCCTCCTTCATGGAAGTTGCCACCAGCGGCTTCCCTCAGAGCTAGGAGGCCGAGACTTGAAGGGCTGGTAGAGGGGGACTTGGGCTCCAAGAGGAGACCTCCAGCTTGTCTGTACCACCTTCCCTCCGGGAATGGCAGGGGGTGAAAGTCAGAAATTCTCACCCGCCTACGGTGCTCCTTTCCTGGGTAGACATTTCCAATAATCGCCCCCCTTCTTTGGAAGTCTTCCTTCCCAGCCGACACCTCGGATGTCATGGAACTGATGGTGGGATCAAAACACCCTGCCCACCCCCCAGGGTTTCTCTACCTTCTTCCGGGAGGTGTCCGAAAGTACCCCCCCATTTCGCGTCACATGCCTCTGAGACCCAGGTGTCTCGAGCCGTCATGCCCAGGCTCTGGAACTGCTGTCGGTGTGAGACAGCCAGGTTCGATCTCATAGCTGGTTCTCTTTCTCAAAACGGACACCCTTATGGAAGTTCAGCCCTGCGGTCAAAGTCGGACCTTGTTACCCGATTACACTTCCATAAGCCTGGGCACATTTTTCACAGAGTCCCCCTCCTTTATGGAAGTTGCCTCCAGCGGCTTACCTCTGAGCTAGGAAGCCGAAACTTGCAGGGCTGGTAGAGGGGGACTTGGGCTACAAGAGGAGACCTCCACCTTGTCTGTACCACCTTCCCTCCGGAAATGGCAGGGGGCGAAAGTCAGAAATTCTTATCCGCCTACGGTGCTCCTTTCCTGGGTAGACATTTCCAAAAATCACCCCCCTTCTGTGGAAGTCTTCCCTCCCAGCCGACACCTCGGATGTCATGGAACTGATGATGGCATCAAAACACCCTGCCCACCCCCCAGGGTTTCTCTACCTTCTTCCGGGAGGTGTCCGAAAGTACCCCCCCTGTCGCGTCACATGCCTCTGAGACCCAGGTGTCTCGAGCCGTCATGCCCAGGCTCTGGAACTGCTGTCGGTGTGAGACAGCCAGGTTCGATCTCATAGCTGGTTCTCTTTCTCAAAACGGACACCCTTATGGTAGTTCAGCCCTGCGGTCAAAGTCGGACCTTGTTACACGATTACACTTCCATAAGCCTGGGTACATTTTCCACAGAGTCCCCCTCCTTTATGGAAGTTGCCCCCAGCGGCTTTTCCTCAGAGCTAGGAGGCCAAAACTTGAAGGGCTGGTAGAGGGGGACTTGGGCTCCGAGAGGAGACCTCCAGCTTGTCTGCACCAACTTCCCTCCGGAAATGGCAGAGGGACAAAATCGGATTATGTTACCCGATTTGACTTCCATAAGCCTGGGGACGTTTTTCACAAAGTCCCCCTCCTTCATGGAAGTTGCTCCCCGCGGCTTCCCGTGGAGCTAGGAAGCCGAGACTTGCAGGGCTGGTAGAGGGGGACTTGGGCTCCAAGAGGAGACCACCAGCTTTTCTGTACCACCTTCCCTCCGGAAAAGGCAGAGGGCGAAAGTCAGAAATTCTTACCCGACTACTGTGCTCCTTTCCTGGGTAGACATTTCCAAAAATCACCCCCCTTCTGTGGAAGTCTTCCCTTTCAGCTGACACCTCGGATGTCATGGAACTGATGGTGGGATCAAAACACCCTGCCCACCCCCCAGGGTTTCTCTACCTTCTTCCGGGAGGTGTCCGAAAGTACCCTCCCCCGTCGCGTCACATGCCTCTTAGACCCAGGTGTCTCGAGCCATCATGCCCAGCCCCTGGAACTGCTGTCGGTGTGAGACAGCCAGGTTCGATCTCATAGCTGGTTCCCTTTCTCAAAACGGACACCCTTATGGAAGTTCAGCCCTGCGGTCAAAGTCGGACCTTGTTACCCGATTACACTTCCATAAGCCTGGGAACATTTTTCACAAAGTCCCCCTCCTTCATGGAAGTTGCCACCAGCGGCTTCCCTCAGAGCTAGGAGGCCGAGACTTGAAGGGCTGGTAGAGGGGGACTTGGGCTCCAAGAGGAGACCTCCAGCTTGTCTGTACCACCTTCCCTCCGGGAATGGCAGGGGGTGAAAGTCAGAAATTCTCACCCGCCTACGGTGCTCCTTTCCTGGGTAGACATTTCCAATAATCGCCCCCCTTCTTTGGAAGTCTTCCTTCCCAGCCGACACCTCGGATGTCATGGAACTGATGGTGGGATCAAAACACCCTGCCCACCCCCCAGGGTTTCTCTACCTTCTTCCGGGAGGTGTCCGAAAGTACCCCCCCATTTCGCGTCACATGCCTCTGAGACCCAGGTGTCTCGAGCCGTCATGCCCAGCCCCTGGAACTGCTGTCGGTGTGAGACAGCCAGGTTTGATCTCATTGCTGGTTCTCTTTCTCAAAACGGACACCCTTATGGAATTTCAGCCCTGCGGTCAAAGTCGACCTTGTTACCCGATTACACTTCCATAAGCCTTGGTGCATTTTTCACAAAGTCCCCCTCCTTCATGGAAGTTGCCCCCAGCGGCTTTCCTCAAAGCTAGGAGGCCGAGACTTGAAGGGCTGGTAGAGGGGGACTTGGGCTCCGAGAGGAGACATCCAGCTTGTCTGTACCACCTTTCCTCCGGAAATGGCAGAGGGACAAAGTCGGATTATGTTACCCGATTTGACTTCCATAAGCCTGCGGACGTTTTTCACAAAGTCCCCCTCCTTAATAGAAGTTGCTCCCAGCGGCTTCCCTTGGAGCTAGGAAGCCGAGACTTGCAGGGCTGGTAGAGGGGGACTTGGGCTCCAAGAGGAGACCACCAGCTTGTCTGTACCACCTTCCCTCCGGAAATGGCAGGGGGTGAAAGTCAGAAATTCTTACCCGCCTACGGTGCGCCTTTCCTGGGTAGACATTTCCAATAATCGCCCCCCTTCTTTGGAAGTCTTCCTTCCCAGCCGACACCTCGGATGTCATGGAACTGATGGTGGGATCAAAACACCCTGCCCACCCCCCAGGATTTCTCTACCTTCTTCCGGGAGGTGTCCGAAAGTACCCCTTCCTGTCGCGTCACATGCCTCTGAGACCCAGTTGTCTTGAGCTGTCATGCCCAGGCTCTAGAACTGCTGTCGGTGTGAGACAGCCAGGTTCAATCTCATAGCTGGTTCTCTTTCTCAAAACGGACACCCTTATGGAAGTTCAGCCCTGCGGTCAAAGTCGGACCTTGTTACCCGATTACACTTCCATAAGCCTGGGTACAATTTCCACAAAGTCCCTCTCCTTTATGGAAGTTGCCCCCAGCGGCTTCCCTCAGAGCTAGGAGGCCGAGACTTGAAGGGCTGGTAGAGGGGGCTTTGCCTCCGAGAGGAGACCTCCAGCTTGTCTGTACCACCTTCCCTCCGGAAATGGCAGAGGGACAAAGTCGGATTATGTTACCCGATTTGACTTACATAAGCCTGGGGACGTTTTTCACAAAGTCCCCCACCTTCATGAAAGTTGCCCCCAGCAGTCTTCCCTCAGAGCTAGGAGGCCGAGACTTGAAGGGCTGGTAGAGGGAGACTTGGGCTCCGAGAGGAGACCTCAACCTTGTCTGTACTAAATTCCCTCTGGGAATGGCAGGGGGTGAAAGTCAGAAATTCTTACCCGCCTACGGTGCTCCTTTCCTGGGTAGACATTTCCAAAAATCGCCCCCCTTCTGTGGAAGTCTTCCCTCCCAGCCGACACCTCAGATGTCATGGAACTGATGGTGGGTTCAAAACACCCTGCCCACCCCCCAGGGTTTCTCTACCTTCTTCCGGGAGGTGTCTGAAAGTAACCCCCCCCTGTCGCGTCACATGCCTCTGAGACCCAGGTGTCTCGAGCCATCATGCCCAGGCTCTGGAACTGCTGCTGGGGAGAGACAGCCAGGTTCAATCGCATAGCTGGTTGTCTTTCTCAAAACGGACACCCTTATAGAAGTTCAGCCCTGCGGTCAAAGTCGGACCTTGTTACCCGATTACACTTCCATAAGCCTGGGTACATTTTTCACAAAGTCCCCCTCCTTCATGGAAGTTGCCCCCAGCGGCTTCCCTCAGAGCTAGGAGGCCGAGACTTGAAGGGCTGGTAGAGGGGGACTTGGGCTCCAAGAGGAGACCTCCAGCTTGTCTGTACCACCTTCCCTTCGGGAATGGCAGGGGGTGAAAGTCAGAAATTCTTACCCGCCTACGGTGCTCCTTTCCTGGGTAGACATTTCCAAAAATCGCCTACCTTCTTTGGAAGTCTTCCCTCCCAGCTGACACCTCGGATGTCATGGAACTGATAGTGGGATCAAAACACCCTGCCCAGCCCCCAGGGTTTCTCTACCTTCTTCCGGGAGGTGTCCGAAAGTACCCCATCCTTTCGCGTCACATGCCTCTGAGACCCAGATGTCTCGAGCCGTCATGCCCAGCCCCTGGAACTGCTGTCGGTGTGAGACAGCCAGGTTCGATCTCATAGCTGGTTCTCTTTCTCAAAACGGACACCCTTATGGAAGTTCAGCCCTGCGGTCAAAGTCGACCTTGTTATCCGATTACACTTCCATAAGCCTGGGTACATTTTTCACAAAGTCCCCCTCCTTCATGGAAGTTGCCCCCAGCGGCTTTCCTCAGAGCTAGGAGGCCGAGACTTGAAGGGCTGGTAGAGGGGGACTTGGACTCCGAGAGGAGACCTCCAGCTTGTCTGTACCACCTTCCCTCCAGAAATGGCATAGGGACAAAGTCGGATTATGTTACCCGATTTGACTTCCATAAGCCTGGGGACGTTTTTCACAAAGTCGCCCTCCTTCATGGAAGTTAAGCCCAGCGGCTTCCCTTGGAACTAGGGATCCAAGACTTGCAGGAATGGTAGGGGGGGACTTGGGCTCCAAGAGGAGACCTCCAGCTTGTCTGTACTACCTTCTCTCCGGAAATGGCAGAGGGGCAAAATCGGATTATGTTACCCGATTTGACTTCCATACGCCTGGGGACGATTTTTTCACAAAGTCCCCCTCCTTCATGGAGGTTGCCCACAGCGGCTTCCCTTGAAGCTAGGAAGCCGAGACTTGCAGAAATGGTAGAGGGGGACTTGGGCTCCAAGATGAGCCCTCAAGCTAGTCTGGGACACCTTCCCTCCATGAATGGCAGAGGGACAAAGTCGGCTTATGTTACCCAATTACACTTCCATAACCCCTGGATACATTTTTCACAAAGTCCCCCTCCTTCATGGAACTTGCCCCCAGCGGCTTCCCTTGGAGCTAGGAAGCCGAGACTTGCAGGGCTGGTAGAGGGGGACTTGGGCTCCAGGAGGAGACTTCCAGCTTGTCTGTACCATCTTTCCTCCGGAAATGGCAGAGGGACAATGTCGGATTTTGTTACTTGATTACACTTCCATAACCCCTGGATAAATTTTTCACAAAGTCCCCCTATCTGCAATACAATGTTTCCTGATGTAGTTTCAGCATTGTATACAGAATGCCACAGATTCTAGACACTATCTTAGGCCCAGATTGCTGGAATCTGCCATACACACACTGTTTTCTGACTTAGCACACTGCTGTCTACAGAACACCACAGATTAAAGACACTATAGAGGGCCCAGAGCATTGGAATCTACAACACAATGTTTCCTGATGTAGTTTCAGCATTGTATACAGAACGCCACAGATTCTAGACACTATCTTAGGCCCAGATTGCTGGAATCTGCCATACACACACTGTTTTCTGACTTAGCACACTGCTGTCTACAGAACACCACAGATTAAAGACACTATAGAGGGCCCAGAGCATTGGAATCTGCAATGCAATGTTTCCTGATGTAGTTTCAGCATTGTATACAGAACGCCACAGATTCTAGACAATATCTTAGGCCCAGATTGCTGGAATCTGCCATACACACACTGTTTTCTGACTTAGCACACTGCTGTCTACAGAACACCACAGATTAAAGACACTATAGAGGGCCCAGAGCATTGGAATCTGCAATACAATGTTTCCTGATGTAGTTTCAGCATTGTATACAGAACGCCACAGATTCTAGACACTATCTTAGGCCCAGATTGCTGGAATCTGCCATACACACACTGTTTTCTGACTTAGCACACTGCTGTCTACAGAACACCACAGATTAAAGACACTATAGAGGGCCCAGAGCATTGGAATCTGCAATACAATGTTTCCTGATGTAGTTTCAGCATTGTATACAGAACGCCACAGATTCTAGACACTATTTTAGGCCCAGATTGCTGGAATCTGCCATACACACACTGTTTTCTGACTTAGCACACTGCTGTCTACAGAACACCACAGATTAAAGACACTATAGAGGGCCCAGAGCATTGGAATCTGCAATACAATGTTTCCTGATGTAGTTTCAGCATTGTATACAGAACGCCACAGATTCTAGACACTATCTTAGGCCCAGATTGCTGGAATCTGCCATACACACACTGTTTTCTGACTTAGCACACTGCTGTCTACAGAACACCACAGATTAAAGACACTATAGAGGGCCCAGAGCATTGGAATCTGCAATACAATGTTTCCTGATGTAGTTTCAGCATTGTATACAGAACGCCACAGATTCTAGACAATATCTTAGGCCCAGATTGCTGGAATCTGCCATACACACACTGTTTTCTGACTTAGCACACTGCTGTCTACAGAACACCACAGATTAAAGACACTATAGAGGGCCCAGAGCATTGGAATCTGCAATACAATGTTTCCTGATGTAGTTTCAGCATTGTATACAGAACGCCACAGATTCTAGACACTATCTTAGGCCCAGATTGCTGGAATCTGCCATACACACACTGTTTTCTGACTTAGCACACTGCTGTCTACAGAACACCACAGATTAAAGACACTATAGAGGGCCCAGAGCATTGGAATCTGCAATACAATGTTTCCTGATGTAGTTTCAGCATTGTATACAGAACGCCACAGATTCTAGACACTATTTTAGGCCCAGATTGCTGGAATCTGCCATACACACACTGTTTTCTGACTTAGCACACTGCTGTCTACAGAACACCACAGATTAAAGACACTATAGAGGGCCCAGAGCATTGGAATCTGCAATACAATGTTTCCTGATGTAGTTTCAGCATTGTATACAGAACGCCACAGATTCTAGACACTATCTTAGGCCCAGATTGCTGGAATCTGCCATACACACACTGTTTTCTGACTTAGCACACTGCTGTCTACAGAACACCACAGATTAAAGACACTATAGAGGGCCCAGTGCATTGGAATCTGCAATACAATGTTTCCTGATGTAGTTTCAGCATTGTATACAGAACGCCACAGATTCTAGACACTATCTTAGGCCCAGATTGCTGGAATCTGCCATACACACACTGTTTTCTGACTTAGCACACTGCTGTCTACAGAACACCACAGATTAAAGACACTATAGAGGGCCCAGAGCATTGGAATCTGCAATACAATGTTTCCTGATGTAGTTTCAGCATTGTATACAGAACGCCACAGATTCTAGACACTATCTTAGGCCCAGATTGCTGGAATCTGCCATACACACACTGTTTTCTGACTTAGCACACTGCTGTCTACAGAACACCACAGATTAAAGACACTATAGAGGGCCCAGAGCATTGGAATCTGCAATACAATGTTTCCTGATGTAGTTTCAGCATTGTATACAGAACGCCACAGATTCTAGACACTATCTTAGGCCCAGATTGCTGAAATCTGCCATACACACACTGTTTTCTGACTTAGCACACTGCTGTCTACAGAACACCACAGATTAAAGACACTATAGAGGGCCCAGTGCATTGGAATCTGCAATACAATGTTTCCTGATGTAGTTTCAGCATTGTATACAGAACGCCACAGATTCTAGACACTATCTTAGGCCCAGATTGCTGGAATCTGCCATACACACACTGTTTTCTGACTTAGCACACTGCTGTCTACAGAACACCACAGATTAAAGACACTATAGAGGGCCCAGAGCATTGGAATCTGCAACACAATGTTTCCTGATGTAGTTTCAGCATTGTATACAGAACGCCACAGATTCTAGACACTATCTTAGGCCCAGATTGCTGGAATCTGCCATACACACACTGTTTTCTGACTTAGCACACTGCTGTCTACAGAACACCACAGATTAAAGACATTATAGAGGGCCCAGAGCATTGGAATCTGCAATACAATGTTTCCTGATGTAGTTTCAGCATTGTATACAGAACGCCACAGATTCTAGACACTATCTTAGGCCCAGATTGCTGGAATCTGCCATACACACACTGTTTTCTGACTTAGCACACTGCTGTCTACAGAACATCACAGATTAAAGACACTATAGAGGGCCCAGAGCATTGGAATCTGCAACACAATGTTTCCTGATGTAGTTTCAGCATTGTATACAGAACGCCACAGATTCTAGACACTATCTTAGGCCCTGATTGCTGGAATCTGCCATACACACACTGTTTTCTGACTTAGCACACTGCTGTCTACAGAACACCACAGATTAAAGACACTATAGAGGGCCCAGAGCATTGGAATCTGCAATGCAATGTTTCCTGATGTAGTTTCAGCATTGTATACAGAACGCCACAGATTCTAGACAATATCTTAGGCCCAGATTGCTGGAATCTGCCATACACACACTGTTTTCTGACTTAGCACACTGCTGTCTACAGAACACAACAGATTAAAGACACTATAGAGGGCCCAGAGCATTGGAATCTGCAACACAATGTTTCCTGATGTAGTTTCAGCATTGTATACAGAACGCCACAGATTCTAGACACTATCTTAGGCCCAGATTGCTGGAATCTGCCATACACACACTGTTTTCTGACTTAGCACACTGCTGTCTACAGAACACCACAGATTAAAGACACTATAGAGGGCCCAGAGCATTGGAATCTGCAATACAATGTTTCCTGATGTAGTTTCAGCATTGTATACAGAACGCCACAGATTCTAGACACTATCTTAGGCCCAGATTGCTGGAATCTGCCATACACACACTGTTTTCTGACTTAGCACACTGCTGTCTACAGAACACCACAGATTAAAGACACTATAGAGGGCCCAGAGCATTGGAATCTGCAATACAATGTTTCCTGATGTAGTTTCAGCATTGTATACAGAACGCCACAGATTCTAGACACTATCTTAGGCCCAGATTGCTGAAATCTGCCATACACACACTGTTTTCTGACTTAGCACACTGCTGTCTACAGAACACCACAGATTAAAGACACTATAGAGGGCCCAGAGCATTGGAATCTGCAATACAATGTTTCCTGATGTAGTTTCAGCATTGTATACAGAACGCCACAGATTCTAGACACTATCTTAGGCCCAGATTGCTGGAATCTGCCATACACACACTGTTTTCTGACTTAGCACACTGCTGTCTACAGAACACCACAGATTAAAGACACTATAGAGGGCCCAGAGCATTGGAATCTGCAATACAATGTTTCCTGATGTAGTTTCAGCATTGTATACAGAACGCCACAGATTCTAGACACTATCTTAGGCCCAGATTGCTGGAATCTGCCATACACACACTGTTTTCTGACTTAGCACACTGCTGTCTACAGAACACCACAGATTAAAGACACTATAGAGGGCCCAGAGCATTGGAATCTGCAATACAATGTTTCCTGATGTAGTTTCAGCATTGTATACAGAACGCCACAGATTCTAGACACTATCTTAGGCCCAGATTGCTGGAATCTGCCATACACACACTGTTTTCTGACTTAGCACACTGCTGTCTACAGAACACCACAGATTAAAGACACTATAGAGGGCCCAGAGCATTGGAATCTGCAATACAATGTTTCCTGATGTAGTTTCAGCATTGTATACAGAACGCCACAGATTCTAGACACTATCTTAGGCCCAGATTGCTGGAATCTGCCATACACACACTGTTTTCTGACTTAGCACACTGCTGTCTACAGAACACCACAGATTAAAGACACTATAGAGGGCCCAGAGCATTGGAATCTGCAATACAATGTTTCCTGATGTAGTTTCAGCATTGTATACAGAACGCCACAGATTCTAGACACTATCTTAGGCCCAGATTGCTGGAATCTGCCATACACACACTGTTTTCTGACTTAGCACACTGCTGTCTACAGAACACCACAGATTAAAGACACTATAGAGGGCCCAGAGCATTGGAATCTGCAATACAATGTTTCCTGATGTAGTTTCAGCATTGTATACAGAACGCCACAGATTCTAGACACTATCTTAGGCCCAGATTGCTGGAATCTGCCATACACACACTGTTTTCTGACTTAGCACACTGCTGTCTACAGAACACCACAGATTAAAGACACTATAGAGGGCCCAGAGCATTGGAATCTGCAATACAATGTTTCCTGATGTAGTTTCAGCATTGTATACAGAACGCCACAGATTCTAGACACTATCTTAGGCCCAGATTGCTGGAATCTGCCATACACACACTGTTTTCTGACTTAGCACACTGCTGTCTACAGAACACCACAGATTAAAGACACTATAGAGGGCCCAGAGCATTGGAATCTGCAATACAATGTTTCCTGATGTAGTTTCAGCATTGTATACAGAACGCCACAGATTCTAGACACTATCTTAGGCCCAGATTGCTGGAATCTGCCATACACACACTGTTTTCTGACTTAGCACACTGCTGTCTACAGAACACCACAGATTAAAGACACTATAGAGGGCCCAGTGCATTGGAATCTGCAATACAATGTTTCCTGATGTAGTTTCAGCATTGTATACAGAACGCCACAGATTCTAGACACTATCTTAGGCCCAGATTGCTGGAATCTGCCATACACACACTGTTTTCTGACTTAGCACACTGCTGTCTACAGAACACCACAGATTAAAGACACTATAGAGGGCCCAGAGCATTGGAATCTGCAATACAATGTTTCCTGATGTAGTTTCAGCATTGTATACAGAACGCCACAGATTCTAGACACTATCTTAGGCCCAGATTGCTGGAATCTGCCATACACACACTGTTTTCTGACTTAGCACACTGCTGTCTACAGAACACCACAGATTAAAGACATTATAGAGGGCCCAGAGCATTGGAATCTGCAATACAATGTTTCCTGATGTAGTTTCAGCATTGTATACAGAACGCCACAGATTCTAGACACTATCTTAGGCCCAGATTGCTGGAATCTGCCATACACACACTGTTTTCTGACTTAGCACACTGCTGTCTACAGAACACCACAGATTAAAGACACTATAGAGGGCCCAGAGCATTGGAATCTGCAATACAATGTTTCCTGATGTAGTTTCAGCATTGTATACAGAACGCCACAGATTCTAGACACTATCTTAGGCCCAGATTGCTGGAATCTGCCATACACACACTGTTTTCTGACTTAGCACACTGCTGTCTACAGAACACCACAGATTAAAGACACTATAGAGGGCCCAGAGCATTGGAATCTGCAATACAATGTTTCCTGATGTAGTTTCAGCATTGTATACAGAACGCCACAGATTCTAGACACTATCTTAGGCCCAGATTGCTGGAATCTGCCATACACACACTGTTTTCTGACTTAGCACACTGCTGTCTACAGAACACCACAGATTAAAGACACTATAGAGGGCCCAGAGCATTGGAATCTGCAATACAATGTTTCCTGATGTAGTTTCAGCATTGTATACAGAACGCCACAGATTCTAGACACTATCTTAGGCCCAGATTGCTGGAATCTGCCATACACACACTGTTTTCTGACTTAGCACACTGCTGTCTACAGAACACCACAGATTAAAGACACTATAGAGGGCCCAGAGCATTGGAATCTGCAATACAATGTTTCCTGATGTAGTTTCAGCATTGTATACAGAACGCCACAGATTCTAGACACTATCTTAGGCCCAGATTGCTGGAATCTGCCATACACACACTGTTTTCTGACTTAGCACACTGCTGTCTACAGAACACCACAGATTAAAGACACTATAGAGGGCCCAGAGCATTGGAATCTGCAATACAATGTTTCCTGATGTAGTTTCAGCATTGTATACAGAACGCCACAGATTCTAGACACTATCTTAGGCCCAGATTGCTGGAATCTGCCATACACACACTGTTTTCTGACTTAGCACACTGCTGTCTACAGAACACCACAGATTAAAGACACTATAGAGGGCCCAGAGCATTGGAATCTGCAATACAATGTTTCCTGATGTAGTTTCAGCATTGTATACAGAACGCCACAGATTCTAGACACTATCTTAGGCCCAGATTGCTGGAATCTGCCATACACACACTGTTTTCTGACTTAGCACACTGCTGTCTACAGAACACCACAGATTAAAGACACTATAGAGGGCCCAGAGCATTGGAATCTGCAATACAATGTTTCCTGATGTAGTTTCAGCATTGTATACAGAACGCCACAGATTCTAGACACTATCTTAGGCCCAGATTGCTGGAATCTGCCATACACACACTGTTTTCTGACTTAGCACACTGCTGTCTACAGAACACCACAGATTAAAGACACTATAGAGGGCCCAGAGCATTGGAATCTGCAATACAATGTTTCCTGATGTAGTTTCAGCATTGTATACAGAACGCCACAGATTCTAGACACTATCTTAGGCCCAGATTGCTGGAATCTGCCATACACACACTGTTTTCTGACTTAGCACACTGCTGTCTACAGAACACCACAGATTAAAGACACTATAGAGGGCCCAGAGCATTGGAATCTGCAATACAATGTTTCCTGATGTAGTTTCAGCATTGTATACAGAACGCCACAGATTCTAGACACTATCTTAGGCCCAGATTGCTGGAATCTGCCATACACACACTGTTTTCTGACTTAGCACACTGCTGTCTACAGAACACCACAGATTAAAGACACTATAGAGGGCCCAGAGCATTGGAATCTGCAATACAATGTTTCCTGATGTAGTTTCAGCATTGTATACAGAACGCCACAGATTCTAGACACTATCTTAGGCCCAGATTGCTGGAATCTGCCATACACACACTGTTTTCTGACTTAGCACACTGCTGTCTACAGAACACCACAGATTAAAGACACTATAGAGGGCCCAGAGCATTGGAATCTGCAATACAATGTTTCCTGATGTAGTTTCAGCATTGTATACAGAACGCCACAGATTCTAGACAATATCTTAGGCCCAGATTGCTGGAATCTGCCATACACACACTGTTTTCTGACTTAGCACACTGCTGTCTACAGAACACCACAGATTAAAGACACTATAGAGGGCCCAGAGCATTGGAATCTGCAATACAATGTTTCCTGATGTAGTTTCAGCATTGTATACAGAACGCCACAGATTCTAGACACTATCTTAGGCCCAGATTGCTGGAATCTGCCATACACACACTGTTTTCTGACTTAGCACACTGCTGTCTACAGAACACCACAGATTAAAGACACTATAGAGGGCCCAGAGCATTGGAATCTGCAATACAATGTTTCCTGATGTAGTTTCAGCATTGTATACAGAACGCCACAGATTCTAGACACTATCTTAGGCCCAGATTGCTGGAATCTGCCATACACACACTGTTTTCTGACTTAGCACACTGCTGTCTACAGAACACCACAGATTAAAGACACTATAGAGGGCCCAGAGCATTGGAATCTGCAATACAATGTTTCCTGATGTAGTTTCAGCATTGTATACAGAACGCCACAGATTCTAGACACTATCTTAGGCCCAGATTGCTGGAATCTGCCATACACACACTGTTTTCTGACTTAGCACACTGCTGTCTACAGAACACCACAGATTAAAGACACTATAGAGGGCCCAGAGCATTGGAATCTGCAATACAATGTTTCCTGATGTAGTTTCAGCATTGTATACAGAACGCCACAGATTCTAGACACTATCTTAGGCCCAGATTGCTGGAATCTGCCATACACACACTGTTTTCTGACTTAGCACACTGCTGTCTACAGAACACCACAGATTAAAGACACTATAGAGGGCCCAGAGCATTGGAATCTGCAATACAATGTTTCCTGATGTAGTTTCAGCATTGTATACAGAACGCCACAGATTCTAGACACTATCTTAGGCCCAGATTGCTGGAATCTGCCATACACACACTGTTTTCTGACTTAGCACACTGCTGTCTACAGAACACCACAGATTAAAGACACTATAGAGGGCCCAGAGCATTGGAATCTGCAATACAATGTTTCCTGATGTAGTTTCAGCATTGTATACAGAACGCCACAGATTCTAGACACTATCTTAGGCCCAGATTGCTGGAATCTGCCATACACACACTGTTTTCTGACTTAGCACACTGCTGTCTACAGAACACCACAGATTAAAGACACTATAGAGGGCCCAGAGCATTGGAATCTGCAATACAATGTTTCCTGATGTAGTTTCAGCATTGTATACAGAACGCCACAGATTCTAGACACTATCTTAGGCCCAGATTGCTGGAATCTGCCATACACACACTGTTTTCTGACTTAGCACACTGCTGTCTACAGAACACCACAGATTAAAGACACTATAGAGGGCCCAGAGCATTGGAATCTGCAATACAATGTTTCCTGATGTAGTTTCAGCATTGTATACAGAACGCCACAGATTCTAGACACTATCTTAGGCCCAGATTGCTGGAATCTGCCATACACACACTGTTTTCTGACTTAGCACACTGCTGTCTACAGAACACCACAGATTAAAGACACTATAGAGGGCCCAGAGCATTGGAATCTGCAATACAATGTTTCCTGATGTAGTTTCAGCATTGTATACAGAACGCCACAGATTCTAGACACTATCTTAGGCCCAGATTGCTGGAATCTGCCATACACACACTGTTTTCTGACTTAGCACACTGCTGTCTACAGAACACCACAGATTAAAGACACTATAGAGGGCCCAGAGCATTGGAATCTGCAATACAATGTTTCCTGATGTAGTTTCAGCATTGTATACAGAACGCCACAGATTCTAGACACTATCTTAGGCCCAGATTGCTGGAATCTGCCATACACACACTGTTTTCTGACTTAGCACACTGCTGTCTACAGAACACCACAGATTAAAGACACTATAGAGGGCCCAGAGCATTGGAATCTGCAATACAATGTTTCCTGATGTAGTTTCAGCATTGTATACAGAACGCCACAGATTCTAGACACTATCTTAGGCCCAGATTGCTGGAATCTGCCATACACACACTGTTTTCTGACTTAGCACACTGCTGTCTACAGAACACCACAGATTAAAGACACTATAGAGGGCCCAGAGCATTGGAATCTGCAATACAATGTTTCCTGATGTAGTTTCAGCATTGTATACAGAACGCCACAGATTCTAGACACTATCTTAGGCCCAGATTGCTGGAATCTGCCATACACACACTGTTTTCTGACTTAGCACACTGCTGTCTACAGAACACCACAGATTAAAGACACTATAGAGGGCCCAGAGCATTGGAATCTGCAATACAATGTTTCCTGATGTAGTTTCAGCATTGTATACAGAACGCCACAGATTCTAGACACTATCTTAGGCCCAGATTGCTGGAATCTGCCATACACACACTGTTTTCTGACTTAGCACACTGCTGTCTACAGAACACCACAGATTAAAGACA
>NW_024400408.1:0-33093 GCF_905171765.1 Bufo bufo
ACAGATTCTAGACACTATCTTAGGCCCAGATTGCTGGAATCTGCCATACACACACTTTTTTCTGACTTAGCACACTGCTGTCTACAGAACACCACAGATTAAAGACACTCTAGAGGGCCCAGAGCATTGGAATCTGCAATACAATGTTTCCTGATGTAGTTTCAGCATTGTATACAGAACGCCACAGATTCTAGACACTATCTTAGGCCCAGATTGCTGGAATCTGCCATACACACACTGTTTTCTGACTTAGCACACTGCTGTCTACAGAACACCACAGATTAAAGACACTCTAGAGGGCCCAGAGCATTGGAATCTGCAATACAATGTTTCCTGATGTAGTTTCAGCATTGTATACAGAACGCCACAGATTCTAGACACTATCTTAGGCCCAGATTGCTGGAATCTGCCATACACACACTGTTTTCTGACTTAGCACACTGCTGTCTACAGAACACCACAGATTAAAGACACTCTAGAGGGCCCAGAGCATTGGAATCTGCAATACAATGTTTCCTGATGTAGTTTCAGCATTGTATACAGAACGCCACAGATTCTAGACACTATCTTAGGCCCAGATTGCTGGAATCTGCCATACACACACTGTTTTCTGACTTAGCACACTGCTGTCTACAGAACACCACAGATTAAAGACACTCTAGAGGGCCCAGAGCATTGGAATCTGCAATACAATGTTTCCTGATGTAGTTTCAGCATTGTATACAGAACGCCACAGATTCTAGACACTATCTTAGGCCCAGATTGCTGGAATCTGCCATACACACACTGTTTTCTGACTTAGCACACTGCTGTCTACAGAACACCACAGATTAAAGACACTCTAGAGGGCCCAGAGCATTGGAATCTGCAATACAATGTTTCCTGATGTAGTTTCAGCATTGTATACAGAACGCCACAGATTCTAGACACTATCTTAGGCCCAGATTGCTGGAATCTGCCATACACACACTGTTTTCTGACTTAGCACACTGCTGTCTACAGAACACCACAGATTAAAGACACTCTAGAGGGCCCAGAGCATTGGAATCTGCAATACAATGTTTCCTGATGTAGTTTCAGCATTGTATACAGAACGCCACAGATTCTAGACACTATCTTAGGCCCAGATTGCTGGAATCTGCCATACACACACTGTTTTCTGACTTAGCACACTGCTGTCTACAGAACACCACAGATTAAAGACACTCTAGAGGGCCCAGAGCATTGGAATCTGCAATACAATGTTTCCTGATGTAGTTTCAGCATTGTATACAGAACGCCACAGATTCTAGACACTATCTTAGGCCCAGATTGCTGGAATCTGCCATACACACACTGTTTTCTGACTTAGCACACTGCTGTCTACAGAACACCACAGATTAAAGACACTCTAGAGGGCCCAGAGCATTGGAATCTGCAATACAATGTTTCCTGATGTAGTTTCAGCATTGTATACAGAACGCCACAGATTCTAGACACTATCTTAGGCCCAGATTGCTGGAATCTGCCATACACACACTGTTTTCTGACTTAGCACACTGCTGTCTACAGAACACCACAGATTAAAGACACTCTAGAGGGCCCAGAGCATTGGAATCTGCAATACAATGTTTCCTGATGTAGTTTCAGCATTGTATACAGAACGCCACAGATTCTAGACACTATCTTAGGCCCAGATTGCTGGAATCTGCCATACACACACTGTTTTCTGACTTAGCACACTGCTGTCTACAGAACACCACAGATTAAAGACACTCTAGAGGGCCCAGAGCATTGGAATCTGCAATACAATGTTTCCTGATGTAGTTTCAGCATTGTATACAGAACGCCACAGATTCTAGACACTATCTTAGGCCCAGATTGCTGGAATCTGCCATACACACACTGTTTTCTGACTTAGCACACTGCTGTCTACAGAACACCACAGATTAAAGACACTCTAGAGGGCCCAGAGCATTGGAATCTGCAATACAATGTTTCCTGATGTAGTTTCAGCATTGTATACAGAACGCCACAGATTCTAGACACTATCTTAGGCCCAGATTGCTGGAATCTGCCATACACACACTGTTTTCTGACTTAGCACACTGCTGTCTACAGAACACCACAGATTAAAGACACTCTAGAGGGCCCAGAGCATTGGAATCTGCAATACAATGTTTCCTGATGTAGTTTCAGCATTGTATACAGAACGCCACAGATTCTAGACACTATCTTAGGCCCAGATTGCTGGAATCTGCCATACACACACTGTTTTCTGACTTAGCACACTGCTGTCTACAGAACACCACAGATTAAAGACACTCTAGAGGGCCCAGAGCATTGGAATCTGCAATACAATGTTTCCTGATGTAGTTTCAGCATTGTATACAGAACGCCACAGATTCTAGACACTATCTTAGGCCCAGATTGCTGGAATCTGCCATACACACACTGTTTTCTGACTTAGCACACTGCTGTCTACAGAACACCACAGATTAAAGACACTCTAGAGGGCCCAGAGCATTGGAATCTGCAATACAATGTTTCCTGATGTAGTTTCAGCATTGTATACAGAACGCCACAGATTCTAGACACTATCTTAGGCCCAGATTGCTGGAATCTGCCATACACACACTGTTTTCTGACTTAGCACACTGCTGTCTACAGAACACCACAGATTAAAGACACTCTAGAGGGCCCAGAGCATTGGAATCTGCAATACAATGTTTCCTGATGTAGTTTCAGCATTGTATACAGAACGCCACAGATTCTAGACACTATCTTAGGCCCAGATTGCTGGAATCTGCCATACACACACTGTTTTCTGACTTAGCACACTGCTGTCTACAGAACACCACAGATTAAAGACACTCTAGAGGGCCCAGAGCATTGGAATCTGCAATACAATGTTTCCTGATGTAGTTTCAGCATTGTATACAGAACGCCACAGATTCTAGACACTATCTTAGGCCCAGATTGCTGGAATCTGCCATACACACACTGTTTTCTGACTTAGCACACTGCTGTCTACAGAACACCACAGATTAAAGACACTCTAGAGGGCCCAGAGCATTGGAATCTGCAATACAATGTTTCCTGATGTAGTTTCAGCATTGTATACAGAACGCCACAGATTCTAGACACTATCTTAGGCCCAGATTGCTGGAATCTGCCATACACACACTGTTTTCTGACTTAGCACACTGCTGTCTACAGAACACCACAGATTAAAGACACTCTAGAGGGCCCAGAGCATTGGAATCTGCAATACAATGTTTCCTGATGTAGTTTCAGCATTGTATACAGAACGCCACAGATTCTAGACACTATCTTAGGCCCAGATTGCTGGAATCTGCCATACACACACTGTTTTCTGACTTAGCACACTGCTGTCTACAGAACACCACAGATTAAAGACACTCTAGAGGGCCCAGAGCATTGGAATCTGCAATACAATGTTTCCTGATGTAGTTTCAGCATTGTATACAGAACGCCACAGATTCTAGACACTATCTTAGGCCCAGATTGCTGGAATCTGCCATACACACACTGTTTTCTGACTTAGCACACTGCTGTCTACAGAACACCACAGATTAAAGACACTCTAGAGGGCCCAGAGCATTGGAATCTGCAATACAATGTTTCCTGATGTAGTTTCAGCATTGTATACAGAACGCCACAGATTCTAGACACTATCTTAGGCCCAGATTGCTGGAATCTGCCATACACACACTGTTTTCTGACTTAGCACACTGCTGTCTACAGAACACCACAGATTAAAGACACTCTAGAGGGCCCAGAGCATTGGAATCTGCAATACAATGTTTCCTGATGTAGTTTCAGCATTGTATACAGAACGCCACAGATTCTAGACACTATCTTAGGCCCAGATTGCTGGAATCTGCCATACACACACTGTTTTCTGACTTAGCACACTGCTGTCTACAGAACACCACAGATTAAAGACACTCTAGAGGGCCCAGAGCATTGGAATCTGCAATACAATGTTTCCTGATGTAGTTTCAGCATTGTATACAGAACGCCACAGATTCTAGACACTATCTTAGGCCCAGATTGCTGGAATCTGCCATACACACACTGTTTTCTGACTTAGCACACTGCTGTCTACAGAACACCACAGATTAAAGACACTCTAGAGGGCCCAGAGCATTGGAATCTGCAATACAATGTTTCCTGATGTAGTTTCAGCATTGTATACAGAACGCCACAGATTCTAGACACTATCTTAGGCCCAGATTGCTGGAATCTGCCATACACACACTGTTTTCTGACTTAGCACACTGCTGTCTACAGAACACCACAGATTAAAGACACTCTAGAGGGCCCAGAGCATTGGAATCTGCAATACAATGTTTTTTGATGTAGTTTCAGCATTGTATACAGAACGCCACAGATTCTAGACACTATCTTAGGCCCAGATTGCTGGAATCTGCCATACACACACTGTTTTCTGACTTAGCACACTGCTGTCTACAGAACACCACAGATTAAAGACACTCTAGAGGGCCCAGAGCATTGGAATCTGCAATACAATGTTTCCTGATGTAGTTTCAGCATTGTATACAGAACGCCACAGATTCTAGACACTATCTTAGGCCCAGATTGCTGGAATCTGCCATACACACACTGTTTTCTGACTTAGCACACTGCTGTCTACAGAACACCACAGATTAAAGACACTCTAGAGGGCCCAGAGCATTGGAATCTGCAATACAATGTTTCCTGATGTAGTTTCAGCATTGTATACAGAACGCCACAGATTCTAGACACTATCTTAGGCCCAGATTGCTGGAATCTGCCATACACACACTGTTTTCTGACTTAGCACACTGCTGTCTACAGAACACCACAGATTAAAGACACTCTAGAGGGCCCAGAGCATTGGAATCTGCAATACAATGTTTCCTGATGTAGTTTCAGCATTGTATACAGAACGCCACAGATTCTAGACACTATCTTAGGCCCAGATTGCTGGAATCTGCCATACACACACTGTTTTCTGACTTAGCACACTGCTGTCTACAGAACACCACAGATTAAAGACACTCTAGAGGGCCCAGAGCATTGGAATCTGCAATACAATGTTTCCTGATGTAGTTTCAGCATTGTATACAGAACGCCACAGATTCTAGACACTATCTTAGGCCCAGATTGCTGGAATCTGCCATACACACACTGTTTTCTGACTTAGCACACTGCTGTCTACAGAACACCACAGATTAAAGACACTCTAGAGGGCCCAGAGCATTGGAATCTGCAATACAATGTTTCCTGATGTAGTTTCAGCATTGTATACAGAACGCCACAGATTCTAGACACTATCTTAGGCCCAGATTGCTGGAATCTGCCATACACACACTGTTTTCTGACTTAGCACACTGCTGTCTACAGAACACCACAGATTAAAGACACTCTAGAGGGCCCAGAGCATTGGAATCTGCAATACAATGTTTCCTGATGTAGTTTCAGCATTGTATACAGAACGCCACAGATTCTAGACACTATCTTAGGCCCAGATTGCTGGAATCTGCCATACACACACTGTTTTCTGACTTAGCACACTGCTGTCTACAGAACACCACAGATTAAAGACACTCTAGAGGGCCCAGAGCATTGGAATCTGCAATACAATGTTTCCTGATGTAGTTTCAGCATTGTATACAGAACGCCACAGATTCTAGACACTATCTTAGGCCCAGATTGCTGGAATCTGCCATACACACACTGTTTTCTGACTTAGCACACTGCTGTCTACAGAACACCACAGATTAAAGACACTCTAGAGGGCCCAGAGCATTGGAATCTGCAATACAATGTTTCCTGATGTAGTTTCAGCATTGTATACAGAACGCCACAGATTCTAGACACTATCTTAGGCCCAGATTGCTGGAATCTGCCATACACACACTGTTTTCTGACTTAGCACACTGCTGTCTACAGAACACCACAGATTAAAGACACTCTAGAGGGCCCAGAGCATTGGAATCTGCAATACAATGTTTCCTGATGTAGTTTCAGCATTGTATACAGAACGCCACAGATTCTAGACACTATCTTAGGCCCAGATTGCTGGAATCTGCCATACACACACTGTTTTCTGACTTAGCACACTGCTGTCTACAGAACACCACAGATTAAAGACACTCTAGAGGGCCCAGAGCATTGGAATCTGCAATACAATGTTTCCTGATGTAGTTTCAGCATTGTATACAGAACGCCACAGATTCTAGACACTATCTTAGGCCCAGATTGCTGGAATCTGCCATACACACACTGTTTTCTGACTTAGCACACTGCTGTCTACAGAACACCACAGATTAAAGACACTCTAGAGGGCCCAGAGCATTGGAATCTGCAATACAATGTTTCCTGATGTAGTTTCAGCATTGTATACAGAACGCCACAGATTCTAGACACTATCTTAGGCCCAGATTGCTGGAATCTGCCATACACACACTGTTTTCTGACTTAGCACACTGCTGTCTACAGAACACCACAGATTAAAGACACTCTAGAGGGCCCAGAGCATTGGAATCTGCAATACAATGTTTCCTGATGTAGTTTCAGCATTGTATACAGAACGCCACAGATTCTAGACACTATCTTAGGCCCAGATTGCTGGAATCTGCCATACACACACTGTTTTCTGACTTAGCACACTGCTGTCTACAGAACACCACAGATTAAAGACACTCTAGAGGGCCCAGAGCATTGGAATCTGCAATACAATGTTTCCTGATGTAGTTTCAGCATTGTATACAGAACGCCACAGATTCTAGACACTATCTTAGGCCCAGATTGCTGGAATCTGCCATACACACACTGTTTTCTGACTTAGCACACTGCTGTCTACAGAACACCACAGATTAAAGACACTCTAGAGGGCCCAGAGCATTGGAATCTGCAATACAATGTTTCCTGATGTAGTTTCAGCATTGTATACAGAACGCCACAGATTCTAGACACTATCTTAGGCCCAGATTGCTGGAATCTGCCATACACACACTGTTTTCTGACTTAGCACACTGCTGTCTACAGAACACCACAGATTAAAGACACTCTAGAGGGCCCAGAGCATTGGAATCTGCAATACAATGTTTCCTGATGTAGTTTCAGCATTGTATACAGAACGCCACAGATTCTAGACACTATCTTAGGCCCAGATTGCTGGAATCTGCCATACACACACTGTTTTCTGACTTAGCACACTGCTGTCTACAGAACACCACAGATTAAAGACACTCTAGAGGGCCCAGAGCATTGGAATCTGCAATACAATGTTTCCTGATGTAGTTTCAGCATTGTATACAGAACGCCACAGATTCTAGACACTATCTTAGGCCCAGATTGCTGGAATCTGCCATACACACACTGTTTTCTGACTTAGCACACTGCTGTCTACAGAACACCACAGATTAAAGACACTCTAGAGGGCCCAGAGCATTGGAATCTGCAATACAATGTTTCCTGATGTAGTTTCAGCATTGTATACAGAACGCCACAGATTCTAGACACTATCTTAGGCCCAGATTGCTGGAATCTGCCATACACACACTGTTTTCTGACTTAGCACACTGCTGTCTACAGAACACCACAGATTAAAGACACTCTAGAGGGCCCAGAGCATTGGAATCTGCAATACAATGTTTCCTGATGTAGTTTCAGCATTGTATACAGAACGCCACAGATTCTAGACACTATCTTAGGCCCAGATTGCTGGAATCTGCCATACACACACTGTTTTCTGACTTAGCACACTGCTGTCTACAGAACACCACAGATTAAAGACACTCTAGAGGGCCCAGAGCATTGGAATCTGCAATACAATGTTTCCTGATGTAGTTTCAGCATTGTATACAGAACGCCACATATTCTAGACACTATCTTAGGCCCAGATTGCTGGAATCTGCCATACACACACTGTTTTCTGACTTAGCACACTGCTGTCTACAGAACACCACAGATTAAAGACACTCTAGAGGGCCCAGAGCATTGGAATCTGCAATACAATGTTTCCTGATGTAGTTTCAGCATTGTATACAGAACGCCACAGATTCTAGACACTATCTTAGGCCCAGATTGCTGGAATCTGCCATACACACACTGTTTTCTGACTTAGCACACTGCTGTCTACAGAACACCACAGATTAAAGACACTCTAGAGGGCCCAGAGCATTGGAATCTGCAATACAATGTTTCCTGATGTAGTTTCAGCATTGTATACAGAACGCCACAGATTCTAGACACTATCTTAGGCCCAGATTGCTGGAATCTGCCATACACACACTGTTTTCTGACTTAGCACACTGCTGTCTACAGAACACCACAGATTAAAGACACTCTAGAGGGCCCAGAGCATTGGAATCTGCAATACAATGTTTCCTGATGTAGTTTCAGCATTGTATACAGAACGCCACAGATTCTAGACACTATCTTAGGCCCAGATTGCTGGAATCTGCCATACACACACTGTTTTCTGACTTAGCACACTGCTGTCTACAGAACACCACAGATTAAAGACACTCTAGAGGGCCCAGAGCATTGGAATCTGCAATACAATGTTTCCTGATGTAGTTTCAGCATTGTATACAGAACGCCACAGATTCTAGACACTATCTTAGGCCCAGATTGCTGGAATCTGCCATACACACACTGTTTTCTGACTTAGCACACTGCTGTCTACAGAACACCACAGATTAAAGACACTCTAGAGGGCCCAGAGCATTGGAATCTGCAATACAATGTTTCCTGATGTAGTTTCAGCATTGTATACAGAACGCCACAGATTCTAGACACTATCTTAGGCCCAGATTGCTGGAATCTGCCATACACACACTGTTTTCTGACTTAGCACACTGCTGTCTACAGAACACCACAGATTAAAGACACTCTAGAGGGCCCAGAGCATTGGAATCTGCAATACAATGTTTCCTGATGTAGTTTCAGCATTGTATACAGAACGCCACAGATTCTAGACACTATCTTAGGCCCAGATTGCTGGAATCTGCCATACACACACTGTTTTCTGACTTAGCACACTGCTGTCTACAGAACACCACAGATTAAAGACACTCTAGAGGGCCCAGAGCATTGGAATCTGCAATACAATGTTTCCTGATGTAGTTTCAGCATTGTATACAGAACGCCACAGATTCTAGACACTATCTTAGGCCCAGATTGCTGGAATCTGCCATACACACA
Source organism: Bufo bufo (assembly GCF_905171765.1). Classification (NCBI taxonomy): domain Eukaryota; kingdom Metazoa; phylum Chordata; class Amphibia; order Anura; family Bufonidae; genus Bufo; species Bufo bufo. Next base: position 9,205 of record NW_024400408.1, read on the forward strand.
CTGTTTTCTGACTTAGCACACTGCTGTCTACAGAACACCACAGATTAAAGACACTCTAGAGGGCCCAGAGCATTGGAATCTGCAATACAATGTTTCCTGATGTAGTTTCAGCATTGTATACAGAACGCCACAGATTCTAGACACTATCTTAGGCCCAGATTGCTGGAATCTGCCATACACACACTGTTTTCTGACTTAGCACACTGCTGTCTACAGAACACCACAGATTAAAGACACTCTAGAGGGCCCAGAGCATTGGAATCTGCAATACAATGTTTCCTGATGTAGTTTCAGCATTGTATACAGAACGCCACAGATTCTAGACACTATCTTAGGCCCAGATTGCTGGAATCTGCCATACACACACTGTTTTCTGACTTAGCACACTGCTGTCTACAGAACACCACAGATTAAAGACACTCTAGAGGGCCCAGAGCATTGGAATCTGCAATACAATGTTTCCTGATGTAGTTTCAGCATTGTATACAGAACGCCACAGATTCTAGACACTATCTTAGGCCCAGATTGCTGGAATCTGCCATACACACACTGTTTTCTGACTTAGCACACTGCTGTCTACAGAACACCACAGATTAAAGACACTCTAGAGGGCCCAGAGCATTGGAATCTGCAATACAATGTTTCCTGATGTAGTTTCAGCATTGTATACAGAACGCCACAGATTCTAGACACTATCTTAGGCCCAGATTGCTGGAATCTGCCATACACACACTGTTTTCTGACTTAGCACACTGCTGTCTACAGAACACCACAGATTAAAGACACTCTAGAGGGCCCAGAGCATTGGAATCTGCAATACAATGTTTCCTGATGTAGTTTCAGCATTGTATACAGAACGCCACAGATTCTAGACACTATCTTAGGCCCAGATTGCTGGAATCTGCCATACACACACTGTTTTCTGACTTAGCACACTGCTGTCTACAGAACACCACAGATTAAAGACACTCTAGAGGGCCCAGAGCATTGGAATCTGCAATACAATGTTTCCTGATGTAGTTTCAGCATTGTATACAGAACGCCACAGATTCTAGACACTATCTTAGGCCCAGATTGCTGGAATCTGCCATACACACACTGTTTTCTGACTTAGCACACTGCTGTCTACAGAACACCACAGATTAAAGACACTCTAGAGGGCCCAGAGCATTGGAATCTGCAATACAATGTTTCCTGATGTAGTTTCAGCATTGTATACAGAACGCCACAGATTCTAGACACTATCTTAGGCCCAGATTGCTGGAATCTGCCATACACACACTGTTTTCTGACTTAGCACACTGCTGTCTACAGAACACCACAGATTAAAGACACTCTAGAGGGCCCAGAGCATTGGAATCTGCAATACAATGTTTCCTGATGTAGTTTCAGCATTGTATACAGAACGCCACAGATTCTAGACACTATCTTAGGCCCAGATTGCTGGAATCTGCCATACACACACTGTTTTCTGACTTAGCACACTGCTGTCTACAGAACACCACAGATTAAAGACACTCTAGAGGGCCCAGAGCATTCGAATCTGCAATACAATGTTTCCTGATGTAGTTTCAGCATTGTATACAGAACGCCACAGATTCTAGACACTATCTTAGGCCCAGATTGCTGGAATCTGCCATACACACACTGTTTTCTGACTTAGCACACTGCTGTCTACAGAACACCACAGATTAAAGACACTCTAGAGGGCCCAGAGCATTGGAATCTGCAATACAATGTTTCCTGATGTAGTTTCAGCATTGTATACAGAACGCCACAGATTCTAGACACTATCTTAGGCCCAGATTGCTGGAATCTGCCATACACACACTGTTTTCTGACTTAGCACACTGCTGTCTACAGAACACCACAGATTAAAGACACTCTAGAGGGCCCAGAGCATTGGAATCTGCAATACAATGTTTCCTGATGTAGTTTCAGCATTGTATACAGAACGCCACAGATTCTAGACACTATCTTAGGCCCAGATTGCTGGAATCTGCCATACACACACTGTTTTCTGACTTAGCACACTGCTGTCTACAGAACACCACAGATTAAAGACACTCTAGAGGGCCCAGAGCATTGGAATCTGCAATATTATGTATCCTGATGTAGTTTCAGCATTGTATACAGAACGCCACAGATTCTAGACACTATCTTAGGCCCAGATTGCTGGAATCTGCCATACACACACTGTTTTCTGACTTAGCACACTGCTGTCTACAGAACACCACAGATTAAAGACACTCTAGAGGGCCCAGAGCATTGGAATCTGCAATACAATGTTTCCTGATGTAGTTTCAGCATTGTATACAGAACGCCACAGATTCTAGACACTATCTTAGGCCCAGATTGCTGGAATCTGCCATACACACACTGTTTTCTGACTTAGCACACTGCTGTCTACAGAACACCACAGATTAAAGACACTCTAGAGGGCCCAGAGCATTGGAATCTGCAATACAATGTTTCCTGATGTAGTTTCAGCATTGTATACAGAACGCCACAGATTCTAGACACTATCTTAGGCCCAGATTGCTGGAATCTGCCATACACACACTGTTTTCTGACTTAGCACACTGCTGTCTACAGAACACCACAGATTAAAGACACTCTAGAGGGCCCAGAGCATTGGAATCTGCAATACAATGTTTCCTGATGTAGTTTCAGCATTGTATACAGAACGCCACAGATTCTAGACACTATCTTAGGCCCAGATTGCTGGAATCTGCCATACACACACTGTTTTCTGACTTAGCACACTGCTGTCTACAGAACACCACAGATTAAAGACACTCTAGAGGGCCCAGAGCATTGGAATCTGCAATACAATGTTTCCTGATGTAGTTTCAGCATTGTATACAGAACGCCACAGATTCTAGACACTATCTTAGGCCCAGATTGCTGGAATCTGCCATACACACACTGTTTTCTGACTTAGCACACTGCTGTCTACAGAACACCACAGATTAAAGACACTCTAGAGGGCCCAGAGGATTGGAATCTGCAATACAATGTTTCCTGATGTAGTTTCAGCATTGTATACAGAACGCCACAGATTCTAGACACTATCTTAGGCCCAGATTGCTGGAATCTGCCATACACACACTGTTTTCTGACTTAGCACACTGCTGTCTACAGAACACCACAGATTAAAGACACTCTAGAGGGCCCAGAGCATTGGAATCTGCAATACAATGTTTCCTGATGTAGTTTCAGCATTGTATACAGAACGCCACAGATTCTAGACACTATCTTAGGCCCAGATTGCTGGAATCTGCCATACACACACTGTTTTCTGACTTAGCACACTGCTGTCTACAGAACACCACAGATTAAAGACACTCTAGAGGGCCCAGAGCATTGGAATCTGCAATACAATGTTTCCTGATGTAGTTTCAGCATTGTATACAGAACGCCACAGATTCTAGACACTATCTTAGGCCCAGATTGCTGGAATCTGCCATACACACACTGTTTTCTGACTTAGCACACTGCTGTCTACAGAACACCACAGATTAAAGACACTCTAGAGGGCCCAGAGCATTGGAATCTGCAATACAATGTTTCCTGATGTAGTTTCAGCATTGTATACAGAACGCCACAGATTCTAGACACTATCTTAGGCCCAGATTGCTGGAATCTGCCATACACACACTGTTTTCTGACTTAGCACACTGCTGTCTACAGAACACCACAGATTAAAGACACTCTAGAGGGCCCAGAGCATTGGAATCTGCAATACAATGTTTCCTGATGTAGTTTCAGCATTGTATACAGAACGCCACAGATTCTAGACACTATCTTAGGCCCAGATTGCTGGAATCTGCCATACACACACTGTTTTCTGACTTAGCACACTGCTGTCTACAGAACACCACAGATTAAAGACACTCTAGAGGGCCCAGAGCATTGGAATCTGCAATACAATGTTTCCTGATGTAGTTTCAGCATTGTATACAGAACGCCACAGATTCTAGACACTATCTTAGGCCCAGATTGCTGGAATCTGCCATACACACACTGTTTTCTGACTTAGCACACTGCTGTCTACAGAACACCACAGATTAAAGACACTCTAGAGGGCCCAGAGCATTGGAATCTGCAATACAATGTTTCCTGATGTAGTTTCAGCATTGTATACAGAACGCCACAGATTCTAGACACTATCTTAGGCCCAGATTGCTGGAATCTGCCATACACACACTGTTTTCTGACTTAGCACACTGCTGTCTACAGAACACCACAGATTAAAGACACTCTAGAGGGCCCAGAGCATTGGAATCTGCAATACAATGTTTCCTGATGTAGTTTCAGCATTGTATACAGAACGCCACAGATTCTAGACACTATCTTAGGCCCAGATTGCTGGAATCTGCCATACACACACTGTTTTCTGACTTAGCACACTGCTGTCTACAGAACACCACAGATTAAAGACACTCTAGAGGGCCCATAGCATTGGAATCTGCAATACAATGTTTCCTGATGTAGTTTCAGCATTGTATACAGAACGCCACAGATTCTAGACACTATCTTAGGCCCAGATTGCTGGAATCTGCCATACACACACTGTTTTCTGACTTAGCACACTGCTGTCTACAGAACACCACAGATTAAAGACACTCTAGAGGGCCCAGAGCATTGGAATCTGCAATACAATGTTTCCTGATGTAGTTTCAGCATTGTATACAGAACGCCACAGATTCTAGACACTATCTTAGGCCCAGATTGCTGGAATCTGCCATACACACACTGTTTTCTGACTTAGCACACTGCTGTCTACAGAACACCACAGATTAAAGACACTCTAGAGGGCCCAGAGCATTGGAATCTGCAATACAATGTTTCCTGATGTAGTTTCAGCATTGTATACAGAACGCCACAGATTCTAGACACTATCTTAGGCCCAGATTGCTGGAATCTGCCATACACACACTGTTTTCTGACTTAGCACACTGCTGTCTACAGAACACCACAGATTAAAGACACTCTAGAGGGCCCAGAGCATTGGAATCTGCAATACAATGTTTCCTGATGTAGTTTCAGCATTGTATACAGAACGCCACAGATTCTAGACACTATCTTAGGCCCAGATTGCTGGAATCTGCCATACACACACTGTTTTCTGACTTAGCACACTGCTGTCTACAGAACACCACAGATTAAAGACACTCTAGAGGGCCCAGAGCATTGGAATCTGCAATACAATGTTTCCTGATGTAGTTTCAGCATTGTATACAGAACGCCACAGATTCTAGACACTATCTTAGGCCCAGATTGCTGGAATCTGCCATACACACACTGTTTTCTGACTTAGCACACTGCTGTCTACAGAACACCACAGATTAAAGACACTCTAGAGGGCCCAGAGCATTGGAATCTGCAATACAATGTTTCCTGATGTAGTTTCAGCATTGTATACAGAACGCCACAGATTCTAGACACTATCTTAGGCCCAGATTGCTGGAATCTGCCATACACACACTGTTTTCTGACTTAGCACACTGCTGTCTACAGAACACCACAGATTAAAGACACTCTAGAGGGCCCAGAGCATTGGAATCTGCAATACAATGTTTCCTGATGTAGTTTCAGCATTGTATACAGAACGCCACAGATTCTAGACACTATCTTAGGCCCAGATTGCTGGAATCTGCCATACACACACTGTTTTCTGACTTAGCACACTGCTGTCTACAGAACACCACAGATTAAAGACACTCTAGAGGGCCCAGAGCATTGGAATCTGCAATACAATGTTTCCTGATGTAGTTTCAGCATTGTATACAGAACGCCACAGATTCTAGACACTATCTTAGGCCCAGATTGCTGGAATCTGCCATACACACACTGTTTTCTGACTTAGCACACTGCTGTCTACAGAACACCACAGATTAAAGACACTCTAGAGGGCCCAGAGCATTGGAATCTGCAATACAATGTTTCCTGATGTAGTTTCAGCATTGTATACAGAACGCCACAGATTCTAGACACTATCTTAGGCCCAGATTGCTGGAATCTGCCATACACACACTGTTTTCTGACTTAGCACACTGCTGTCTACAGAACACCACAGATTAAAGACACTCTAGAGGGCCCAGAGCATTGGAATCTGCAATACAATGTTTCCTGATGTAGTTTCAGCATTGTATACAGAACGCCACAGATTCTAGACACTATCTTAGGCCCAGATTGCTGGAATCTGCCATACACACACTGTTTTCTGACTTAGCACACTGCTGTCTACAGAACACCACAGATTAAAGACACTCTAGAGGGCCCAGAGCATTGGAATCTGCAATACAATGTTTCCTGATGTAGTTTCAGCATTGTATACAGAACGCCACAGATTCTAGACACTATCTTAGGCCCAGATTGCTGGAATCTGCCATACACACACTGTTTTCTGACTTAGCACACTGCTGTCTACAGAACACCACAGATTAAAGACACTCTAGAGGGCCCAGAGCATTGGAATCTGCAATACAATGTTTCCTGATGTAGTTTCAGCATTGTATACAGAACGCCACAGATTCTAGACACTATCTTAGGCCCAGATTGCTGGAATCTGCCATACACACACTGTTTTCTGACTTAGCACACTGCTGTCTACAGAACACCACAGATTAAAGACACTCTAGAGGGCCCAGAGCATTGGAATCTGCAATACAATGTTTCCTGATGTAGTTTCAGCATTGTATACAGAACGCCACAGATTCTAGACACTATCTTAGGCCCAGATTGCTGGAATCTGCCATACACACACTGTTTTCTGACTTAGCACACTGCTGTCTACAGAACACCACAGATTAAAGACACTCTAGAGGGCCCAGAGCATTGGAATCTGCAATACAATGTTTCCTGATGTAGTTTCAGCATTGTATACAGAACGCCACAGATTCTAGACACTATCTTAGGCCCATATTGCTGGAATCTGCCATACACACACTGTTTTCTGACTTAGCACACTGCTGTCTACAGAACACCACAGATTAAAGACACTCTAGAGGGCCCAGAGCATTGGAATCTGCAATACAATGTTTCCTGATGTAGTTTCAGCATTGTATACAGAACGCCACAGATTCTAGACACTATCTTAGGCCCAGATTGCTGGAATCTGCCATACACACACTGTTTTCTGACTTAGCACACTGCTGTCTACAGAACACCACAGATTAAAGACACTCTAGAGGGCCCAGAGCATTGGAATCTGCAATACAATGTTTCCTGATGTAGTTTCAGCATTGTATACAGAACGCCACAGATTCTAGACACTATCTTAGGCCCAGATTGCTGGAATCTGCCATACACACACTGTTTTCTGACTTAGCACACTGCTGTCTACAGAACACCACAGATTAAAGACACTCTAGAGGGCCCAGAGCATTGGAATCTGCAATACAATGTTTCCTGATGTAGTTTCAGCATTGTATACAGAACGCCACAGATTCTAGACACTATCTTAGGCCCAGATTGCTGGAATCTGCCATACACACACTGTTTTCTGACTTAGCACACTGCTGTCTACAGAACACCACAGATTAAAGACACTCTAGAGGGCCCAGAGCATTGGAATCTGCAATACAATGTTTCCTGATGTAGTTTCAGCATTGTATACAGAACGCCACAGATTCTAGACACTATCTTAGGCCCAGATTGCTGGAATCTGCCATACACACACTGTTTTCTGACTTAGCACACTGCTGTCTACAGAACACCACAGATTAAAGACACTCTAGAGGGCCCAGAGCATTGGAATCTGCAATACAATGTTTCCTGATGTAGTTTCAGCATTGTATACAGAACGCCACAGATTCTAGACACTATCTTAGGCCCAGATTGCTGGAATCTGCCATACACACACTGTTTTCTGACTTAGCACACTGCTGTCTACAGAACACCACAGATTAAAGACACTCTAGAGGGCCCAGAGCATTGGAATCTGCAATACAATGTTTCCTGATGTAGTTTCAGCATTGTATACAGAACGCCACAGATTCTAGACACTATCTTAGGCCCAGATTGCTGGAATCTGCCATACACACACTGTTTTCTGACTTAGCACACTGCTGTCTACAGAACACCACAGATTAAAGACACTCTAGAGGGCCCAGAGCATTGGAATCTGCAATACAATGTTTCCTGATGTAGTTTCAGCATTGTATACAGAACGCCACAGATTCTAGACACTATCTTAGGCCCAGATTGCTGGAATCTGCCATACACACACTGTTTTCTGACTTAGCACACTGCTGTCTACAGAACACCACAGATTAAAGACACTCTAGAGGGCCCAGAGCATTGGAATCTGCAATACAATGTTTCCTGATGTAGTTTCAGCATTGTATACAGAACGCCACAGATTCTAGACACTATCTTAGGCCCAGATTGCTGGAATCTGCCATACACACACTGTTTTCTGACTTAGCACACTGCTGTCTACAGAACACCACAGATTAAAGACACTCTAGAGGGCCCAGAGCATTGGAATCTGCAATACAATGTTTCCTGATGTAGTTTCAGCATTGTATACAGAACGCCACAGATTCTAGACACTATCTTAGGCCCAGATTGCTGGAATCTGCCATACACACACTGTTTTCTGACTTAGCACACTGCTGTCTACAGAACACCACAGATTAAAGACACTCTAGAGGGCCCAGAGCATTGGAATCTGCAATACAATGTTTCCTGATGTAGTTTCAGCATTGTATACAGAACGCCACAGATTCTAGACACTATCTTAGGCCCAGATTGCTGGAATCTGCCATACACACACTGTTTTCTGACTTAGCACACTGCTGTCTACAGAACACCACAGATTAAAGACACTCTAGAGGGCCCAGAGCATTGGAATCTGCAATACAATGTTTCCTGATGTAGTTTCAGCATTGTATACAGAACGCCACAGATTCTAGACACTATCTTAGGCCCAGATTGCTGGAATCTGCCATACACACACTGTTTTCTGACTTAGCACACTGCTGTCTACAGAACACCACAGATTAAAGACACTCTAGAGGGCCCAGAGCATTGGAATCTGCAATACAATGTTTCCTGATGTAGTTTCAGCATTGTATACAGAACGCCACAGATTCTAGACACTATCTTAGGCCCAGATTGCTGGAATCTGCCATACACACACTGTTTTCTGACTTAGCACACTGCTGTCTACAGAACACCACAGATTAAAGACACTCTAGAGGGCCCAGAGCATTGGAATCTGCAATACAATGTTTCCTGATGTAGTTTCAGCATTGTATACAGAACGCCACAGATTCTAGACACTATCTTAGGCCCAGATTGCTGGAATCTGCCATACACACACTGTTTTCTGACTTAGCACACTGCTGTCTACAGAACACCACAGATTAAAGACACTCTAGAGGGCCCAGAGCATTGGAATCTGCAATACAATGTTTCCTGATGTAGTTTCAGCATTGTATACAGAACGCCACAGATTCTAGACACTATCTTAGGCCCAGATTGCTGGAATCTGCCATACACACACTGTTTTCTGACTTAGCACACTGCTGTCTACAGAACACCACAGATTAAAGACACTCTAGAGGGCCCAGAGCATTGGAATCTGCAATACAATGTTTCCTGATGTAGTTTCAGCATTGTATACAGAACGCCACAGATTCTAGACACTATCTTAGGCCCAGATTGCTGGAATCTGCCATACACACACTGTTTTCTGACTTAGCACACTGCTGTCTACAGAACACCACAGATTAAAGACACTCTAGAGGGCCCAGAGCATTGGAATCTGCAATACAATGTTTCCTGATGTAGTTTCAGCATTGTATACAGAACGCCACAGATTCTAGACACTATCTTAGGCCCAGATTGCTGGAATCTGCCATACACACACTGTTTTCTGACTTAGCACACTGCTGTCTACAGAACACCACAGATTAAAGACACTCTAGAGGGCCCAGAGCATTGGAATCTGCAATACAATGTTTCCTGATGTAGTTTCAGCATTGTATACAGAACGCCACAGATTCTAGACACTATCTTAGGCCCAGATTGCTGGAATCTGCCATACACACACTGTTTTCTGACTTAGCACACTGCTGTCTACAGAACACCACAGATTAAAGACACTCTAGAGGGCCCAGAGCATTGGAATCTGCAATACAATGTTTCCTGATGTAGTTTCAGCATTGTATACAGAACGCCACAGATTCTAGACACTATCTTAGGCCCAGATTGCTGGAATCTGCCATACACACACTGTTTTCTGACTTAGCACACTGCTGTCTACAGAACACCACAGATTAAAGACACTCTAGAGGGCCCAGAGCATTGGAATCTGCAATACAATGTTTCCTGATGTAGTTTCAGCATTGTATACAGAACGCCACAGATTCTAGACACTATCTTAGGCCCAGATTGCTGGAATCTGCCATACACACACTGTTTTCTGACTTAGCACACTGCTGTCTACAGAACACCACAGATTAAAGACACTCTAGAGGGCCCAGAGCATTGGAATCTGCAATACAATGTTTCCTGATGTAGTTTCAGCATTGTATACAGAACGCCACAGATTCTAGACACTATCTTAGGCCCAGATTGCTGGAATCTGCCATACACACACTGTTTTCTGACTTAGCACACTGCTGTCTACAGAACACCACAGATTAAAGACACTCTAGAGGGCCCAGAGCATTGGAATCTGCAATACAATGTTTCCTGATGTAGTTTCAGCATTGTATACAGAACGCCACAGATTCTAGACACTATCTTAGGCCCAGATTGCTGGAATCTGCCATACACACACTGTTTTCTGACTTAGCACACTGCTGTCTACAGAACACCACAGATTAAAGACACTCTAGAGGGCCCAGAGCATTGGAATCTGCAATACAATGTTTCCTGATGTAGTTTCAGCATTGTATACAGAACGCCACAGATTCTAGACACTATCTTAGGCCCAGATTGCTGGAATCTGCCATACACACACTGTTTTCTGACTTAGCACACTGCTGTCTACAGAACACCACAGATTAAAGACACTCTAGAGGGCCCAGAGCATTGGAATCTGCAATACAATGTTTCCTGATGTAGTTTCAGCATTGTATACAGAACGCCACAGATTCTAGACACTATCTTAGGCCCAGATTGCTGGAATCTGCCATACACACACTGTTTTCTGACTTAGCACACTGCTGTCTACAGAACACCACAGATTAAAGACACTCTAGAGGGCCCAGAGCATTGGAATCTGCAATACAATGTTTCCAGATGTAGTTTCAGCATTGTATACAGAACGCCACAGATTCTAGACACTATCTTAGGCCCAGATTGCTGGAATCTGCCATACACACACTGTTTTCTGACTTAGCACACTGCTGTCTACAGAACACCACAGATTAAAGACACTCTAGAGGGCCCAGAGCATTGGAATCTGCAATACAATGTTTCCTGATGTAGTTTCAGCATTGTATACAGAACGCCACAGATTCTAGACACTATCTTAGGCCCAGATTGCTGGAATCTGCCATACACACACTGTTTTCTGACTTAGCACACTGCTGTCTACAGAACACCACAGATTAAAGACACTCTAGAGGGCCCAGAGCATTGGAATCTGCAATACAATGTTTCCTGATGTAGTTTCAGCATTGTATACAGAACGCCACAGATTCTAGACACTATCTTAGGCCCAGATTGCTGGAATCTGCCATACACACACTGTTTTCTGACTTAGCACACTGCTGTCTACAGAACACCACAGATTAAAGACACTCTAGAGGGCCCAGAGCATTGGAATCTGCAATACAATGTTTCCTGATGTAGTTTCAGCATTGTATACAGAACGCCACAGATTCTAGACACTATCTTAGGCCCAGATTGCTGGAATCTGCCATACACACACTGTTTTCTGACTTAGCACACTGCTGTCTACAGAACACCACAGATTAAAGACACTCTAGAGGGCCCAGAGCATTGGAATCTGCAATACAATGTTTCCTGATGTAGTTTCAGCATTGTATACAGAACGCCACAGATTCTAGACACTATCTTAGGCCCAGATTGCTGGAATCTGCCATACACACACTGTTTTCTGACTTAGCACACTGCTGTCTACAGAACACCACAGATTAAAGACACTCTAGAGGGCCCAGAGCATTGGAATCTGCAATACAATGTTTCCTGATGTAGTTTCAGCATTGTATACAGAACGCCACAGATTCTAGACACTATCTTAGGCCCAGATTGCTGGAATCTGCCATACACACACTGTTTTCTGACTTAGCACACTGCTGTCTACAGAACACCACAGATTAAAGACACTCTAGAGGGCCCAGAGCATTGGAATCTGCAATACAATGTTTCCTGATGTAGTTTCAGCATTGTATACAGAACGCCACAGATTCTAGACACTATCTTAGGCCCAGATTGCTGGAATCTGCCATACACACACTGTTTTCTGACTTAGCACACTGCTGTCTACAGAACACCACAGATTAAAGACACTCTAGAGGGCCCAGAGCATTGGAATCTGCAATACAATGTTTCCTGATGTAGTTTCAGCATTGTATACAGAACGCCACAGATTCTAGACACTATCTTAGGCCCAGATTGCTGGAATCTGCCATACACACACTGTTTTCTGACTTAGCACACTGCTGTCTACAGAACACCACAGATTAAAGACACTCTAGAGGGCCCAGAGCATTGGAATCTGCAATACAATGTTTCCTGATGTAGTTTCAGCATTGTATACAGAACGCCACAGATTCTAGACACTATCTTAGGCCCAGATTGCTGGAATCTGCCATACACACACTGTTTTCTGACTTAGCACACTGCTGTCTACAGAACACCACAGATTAAAGACACTCTAGAGGGCCCAGAGCATTGGAATCTGCAATACAATGTTTCCTGATGTAGTTTCAGCATTGTATACAGAACGCCACAGATTCTAGACACTATCTTAGGCCCAGATTGCTGGAATCTGCCATACACACACTGTTTTCTGACTTAGCACACTGCTGTCTACAGAACACCACAGATTAAAGACACTCTAGAGGGCCCAGAGCATTGGAATCTGCAATACAATGTTTCCTGATGTAGTTTCAGCATTGTATACAGAACGCCACAGATTCTAGACACTATCTTAGGCCCAGATTGCTGGAATCTGCCATACACACACTGTTTTCTGACTTAGCACACTGCTGTCTACAGAACACCACAGATTAAAGACACTCTAGAGGGCCCAGAGCATTGGAATCTGCAATACAATGTTTCCTGATGTAGTTTCAGCATTGTATACAGAACGCCACAGATTCTAGACACTATCTTAGGCCCAGATTGCTGGAATCTGCCATACACACACTGTTTTCTGACTTAGCACACTGCTGTCTACAGAACACCACAGATTAAAGACACTCTAGAGGGCCCAGAGCATTGGAATCTGCAATACAATGTTTCCTGATGTAGTTTCAGCATTGTATACAGAACGCCACAGATTCTAGACACTATCTTAGGCCCAGATTGCTGGAATCTGCCATACACACACTGTTTTCTGACTTAGCACACTGCTGTCTACAGAACACCACAGATTAAAGACACTCTAGAGGGCCCAGAGCATTGGAATCTGCAATACAATGTTTCCTGATGTAGTTTCAGCATTGTATACAGAACGCCACAGATTCTAGACACTATCTTAGGCCCAGATTGCTGGAATCTGCCATACACACACTGTTTTCTGACTTAGCACACTGCTGTCTACAGAACACCACAGATTAAAGACACTCTAGAGGGCCCAGAGCATTGGAATCTGCAATACAATGTTTCCTGATGTAGTTTCAGCATTGTATACAGAACGCCACAGATTCTAGACACTATCTTAGGCCCAGATTGCTGGAATCTGCCATACACACACTGTTTTCTGACTTAGCACACTGCTGTCTACAGAACACCACAGATTAAAGACACTCTAGAGGGCCCAGAGCATTGGAATCTGCAATACAATGTTTCCTGATGTAGTTTCAGCATTGTATACAGAACGCCACAGATTCTAGACACTATCTTAGGCCCAGATTGCTGGAATCTGCCATACACACACTGTTTTCTGACTTAGCACACTGCTGTCTACAGAACACCACAGATTAAAGACACTCTAGAGGGCCCAGAGCATTGGAATCTGCAATACAATGTTTCCTAATGTAGTTTCAGCATTGTATACAGAACGCCACAGATTCTAGACACTATCTTAGGCCCAGATTGCTGGAATCTGCCATACACACACTGTTTTCTGACTTAGCACACTGCTGTCTACAGAACACCACAGATTAAAGACACTCTAGAGGGCCCAGAGCATTGGAATCTGCAATACAATGTTTCCTGATGTAGTTTCAGCATTGTATACAGAACGCCACAGATTCTAGACACTATCTTAGGCCCAGATTGCTGGAATCTGCCATACACACACTGTTTTCTGACTTAGCACACTGCTGTCTACAGAACACCACAGATTAAAGACACTCTAGAGGGCCCAGAGCATTGGAATCTGCAATACAATGTTTCCTGATGTAGTTTCAGCATTGTATACAGAACGCCACAGATTCTAGACACTATCTTAGGCCCAGATTGCTGGAATCTGCCATACACACACTGTTTTCTGACTTAGCACACTGCTGTCTACAGAACACCACAGATTAAAGACACTCTAGAGGGCCCAGAGCATTGGAATCTGCAATACAATGTTTCCTGATGTAGTTTCAGCATTGTATACAGAACGCCACAGATTCTAGACACTATCTTAGGCCCAGATTGCTGGAATCTGCCATACACACACTGTTTTCTGACTTAGCACACTGCTGTCTACAGAACACCACAGATTAAAGACACTCTAGAGGGCCCAGAGCATTGGAATCTGCAATACAATGTTTCCTGATGTAGTTTCAGCATTGTATACAGAACGCCACAGATTCTAGACACTATCTTAGGCCCAGATTGCTGGAATCTGCCATACACACACTGTTTTCTGACTTAGCACACTGCTGTCTACAGAACACCACAGATTAAAGACACTCTAGAGGGCCCAGAGCATTGGAATCTGCAATACAATGTTTCCTGATGTAGTTTCAGCATTGTATACAGAACGCCACAGATTCTAGACACTATCTTAGGCCCAGATTGCTGGAATCTGCCATACACACACTGTTTTCTGACTTAGCACACTGCTGTCTACAGAACACCACAGATTAAAGACACTCTAGAGGGCCCAGAGCATTGGAATCTGCAATACAATGTTTCCTGATGTAGTTTCAGCATTGTATACAGAACGCCACAGATTCTAGACACTATCTTAGGCCCAGATTGCTGGAATCTGCCATACACACACTGTTTTCTGACTTAGCACACTGCTGTCTACAGAACACCACAGATTAAAGACACTCTAGAGGGCCCAGAGCATTGGAATCTGCAATACAATGTTTCCTGATGTAGTTTCAGCATTGTATACAGAACGCCACAGATTCTAGACACTATCTTAGGCCCAGATTGCTGGAATCTGCCATACACACACTGTTTTCTGACTTAGCACACTGCTGTCTACAGAACACCACAGATTAAAGACACTCTAGAGGGCCCAGAGCATTGGAATCTGCAATACAATGTTTCCTGATGTAGTTTCAGCATTGTATACAGAACGCCACAGATTCTAGACACTATCTTAGGCCCAGATTGCTGGAATCTGCCATACACACACTGTTTTCTGACTTAGCACACTGCTGTCTACAGAACACCACAGATTAAAGACACTCTAGAGGGCCCAGAGCATTGGAATCTGCAATACAAAGTTTCCTGATGTAGTTTCAGCATTGTATACAGAACGCCACAGATTCTAGACACTATCTTAGGCCCAGATTGCTGGAATCTGCCATACACACACTGTTTTCTGACTTAGCACACTGCTGTCTACAGAACACCACAGATTAAAGACACTCTAGAGGGCCCAGAGCATTGGAATCTGCAATACAATGTTTCCTGATGTAGTTTCAGCATTGTATACAGAACGCCACAGATTCTAGACACTATCTTAGGCCCAGATTGCTGGAATCTGCCATACACACACTGTTTTCTGACTTAGCACACTGCTGTCTACAGAACACCACAGATTAAAGACACTCTAGAGGGCCCAGAGCATTGGAATCTGCAATACAATGTTTCCTGATGTAGTTTCAGCATTGTATACAGAACGCCACAGATTCTAGACACTATCTTAGGCCCAGATTGCTGGAATCTGCCATACACACACTGTTTTCTGACTTAGCACACTGCTGTCTACAGAACACCACAGATTAAAGACACTCTAGAGGGCCCAGAGCATTGGAATCTGCAATACAATGTTTCCTGATGTAGTTTCAGCATTGTATACAGAACGCCACAGATTCTAGACACTATCTTAGGCCCAGATTGCTGGAATCTGCCATACACACACTGTTTTCTGACTTAGCACACTGCTGTCTACAGAACACCACAGATTAAAGACACTCTAGAGGGCCCAGAGCATTGGAATCTGCAATACAATGTTTCCTGATGTAGTTTCAGCATTGTATACAGAACGCCACAGATTCTAGACACTATCTTAGGCCCAGATTGCTGGAATCTGCCATACACACACTGTTTTCTGACTTAGCACACTGCTGTCTACAGAACACCACAGATTAAAGACACTCTAGAGGGCCCAGAGCATTGGAATCTGCAATACAATGTTTCCTGATGTAGTTTCAGCATTGTATACAGAACGCCACAGATTCTAGACACTATCTTAGGCCCAGATTGCTGGAATCTGCCATACACACACTGTTTTCTGACTTAGCACACTGCTGTCTACAGAACACCACAGATTAAAGACACTCTAGAGGGCCCAGAGCATTGGAATCTGCAATACAATGTTTCCTGATGTAGTTTCAGCATTGTATACAGAACGCCACAGATTCTAGACACTATCTTAGGCCCAGATTGCTGGAATCTGCCATACACACACTGTTTTCTGACTTAGCACACTGCTGTCTACAGAACACCACAGATTAAAGACACTCTAGAGGGCCCAGAGCATTGGAATCTGCAATACAATGTTTCCTGATGTAGTTTCAGCATTGTATACAGAACGCCACAGATTCTAGACACTATCTTAGGCCCAGATTGCTGGAATCTGCCATACACACACTGTTTTCTGACTTAGCACACTGCTGTCTACAGAACACCACAGATTAAAGACACTCTAGAGGGCCCAGAGCATTGGAATCTGCAATACAATGTTTCCTGATGTAGTTTCAGCATTGTATACAGAACGCCACAGATTCTAGACACTATCTTAGGCCCAGATTGCTGGAATCTGCCATACACACACTATTTTCTGACTTAGCACACTGCTGTCTACAGAACACCACAGATTAAAGACACTCTAGAGGGCCCAGAGCATTGGAATCTGCAATACAATGTTTCCTGATGTAGTTTCAGCATTGTATACAGAACGCCACAGATTCTAGACACTATCTTAGGCCCAGATTGCTGGAATCTGCCATACACACACTGTTTTCTGACTTAGCACACTGCTGTCTACAGAACACCACAGATTAAAGACACTCTAGAGGGCCCAGAGCATTGGAATCTGCAATACAATGTTTCCTGATGTAGTTTCAGCATTGTATACAGAACGCCACAGATTCTAGACACTATCTTAGGCCCAGATTGCTGGAATCTGCCATACACACACTGTTTTCTGACTTAGCACACTGCTGTCTACAGAACACCACAGATTAAAGACACTCTAGAGGGCCCAGAGCATTGGAATCTGCAATACAATGTTTCCTGATGTAGTTTCAGCATTGTATACAGAACGCCACAGATTCTAGACACTATCTTAGGCCCAGATTGCTGGAATCTGCCATACACACACTGTTTTCTGACTTAGCACACTGCTGTCTACAGAACACCACAGATTAAAGACACTCTAGAGGGCCCAGAGCATTGGAATCTGCAATACAATGTTTCCTGATGTAGTTTCAGCATTGTATACAGAACGCCACAGATTCTAGACACTATCTTAGGCCCAGATTGCTGGAATCTGCCATACACACACTGTTTTCTGACTTAGCACACTGCTGTCTACAGAACACCACAGATTAAAGACACTCTAGAGGGCCCAGAGCATTGGAATCTGCAATACAATGTTTCCTGATGTAGTTTCAGCATTGTATACAGAACGCCACAGATTCTAGACACTATCTTAGGCCCAGATTGCTGGAATCTGCCATACACACACTGTTTTCTGACTTAGCACACTGCTGTCTACAGAACACCACAGATTAAAGACACTCTAGAGGGCCCAGAGCATTGGAATCTGCAATACAATGTTTCCTGATGTAGTTTCAGCATTGTATACAGAACGCCACAGATTCTAGACACTATCTTAGGCCCAGATTGCTGGAATCTGCCATACACACACTGTTTTCTGACTTAGCACACTGCTGTCTACAGAACACCACAGATTAAAGACACTCTAGAGGGCCCAGAGCATTGGAATCTGCAATACAATGTTTCCTGATGTAGTTTCAGCATTGTATACAGAACGCCACAGATTCTAGACACTATCTTAGGCCCAGATTGCTGGAATCTGCCATACACACACTGTTTTCTGACTTAGCACACTGCTGTCTACAGAACACCACAGATTAAAGACACTCTAGAGGGCCCAGAGCATTGGAATCTGCAATACAATGTTTCCTGATGTAGTTTCAGCATTGTATACAGAACGCCACAGATTCTAGACACTATCTTAGGCCCAGATTGCTGGAATCTGCCATACACACACTGTTTTCTGACTTAGCACACTGCTGTCTACAGAACACCACAGATTAAAGACACTCTAGAGGGCCCAGAGCATTGGAATCTGCAATACAATGTTTCCTGATGTAGTTTCAGCATTGTATACAGAACGCCACAGATTCTAGACACTATCTTAGGCCCAGATTGCTGGAATCTGCCATACACACACTGTTTTCTGACTTAGCACACTGCTGTCTACAGAACACCACAGATTAAAGACACTCTAGAGGGCCCAGAGCATTGGAATCTGCAATACAATGTTTCCTGATGTAGTTTCAGCATTGTATACAGAACGCCACAGATTCTAGACACTATCTTAGGCCCAGATTGCTGGAATCTGCCATACACACACTGTTTTCTGACTTAGCACACTGCTGTCTACAGAACACCACAGATTAAAGACACTCTAGAGGGCCCAGAGCATTGGAATCTGCAATACAATGTTTCCTGATGTAGTTTCAGCATTGTATACAGAACGCCACAGATTCTAGACACTATCTTAGGCCCAGATTGCTGGAATCTGCCATACACACACTGTTTTCTGACTTAGCACACTGCTGTCTACAGAACACCACAGATTAAAGACACTCTAGAGGGCCCAGAGCATTGGAATCTGCAATACAATGTTTCCTGATGTAGTTTCAGCATTGTATACAGAACGCCACAGATTCTAGACACTATCTTAGGCCCAGATTGCTGGAATCTGCCATACACACACTGTTTTCTGACTTAGCACACTGCTGTCTACAGAACACCACAGATTAAAGACACTCTAGAGGGCCCAGAGCATTGGAATCTGCAATACAATGTTTCCTGATGTAGTTTCAGCATTGTATACAGAACGCCACAGATTCTAGACACTATCTTAGGCCCAGATTGCTGGAATCTGCCATACACACACTGTTTTCTGACTTAGCACACTGCTGTCTACAGAACACCACAGATTAAAGACACTCTAGAGGGCCCAGAGCATTGGAATCTGCAATACAATGTTTCCTGATGTAGTTTCAGCATTGTATACAGAACGCCACAGATTCTAGACACTATCTTAGGCCCAGATTGCTGGAATCTGCCATACACACACTGTTTTCTGACTTAGCACACTGCTGTCTACAGAACACCACAGATTAAAGACACTCTAGAGGGCCCAGAGCATTGGAATCTGCAATACAATGTTTCCTGATGTAGTTTCAGCATTGTATACAGAACGCCACAGATTCTAGACACTATCTTAGGCCCAGATTGCTGGAATCTGCCATACACACACTGTTTTCTGACTTAGCACACTGCTGTCTACAGAACACCACAGATTAAAGACACTCTAGAGGGCCCAGAGCATTGGAATCTGCAATACAATGTTTCCTGATGTAGTTTCAGCATTGTATACAGAACGCCACAGATTCTAGACACTATCTTAGGCCCAGATTGCTGGAATCTGCCATACACACACTGTTTTCTGACTTAGCACACTGCTGTCTACAGAACACCACAGATTAAAGACACTCTAGAGGGCCCAGAGCATTGGAATCTGCAATACAATGTTTCCTGATGTAGTTTCAGCATTGTATACAGAACGCCACAGATTCTAGACACTATCTTAGGCCCAGATTGCTGGAATCTGCCATACACACACTGTTTTCTGACTTAGCACACTGCTGTCTACAGAACACCACAGATTAAAGACACTCTAGAGGGCCCAGAGCATTGGAATCTGCAATACAATGTTTCCTGATGTAGTTTCAGCATTGTATACAGAACGCCACAGATTCTAGACACTATCTTAGGCCCAGATTGCTGGAATCTGCCATACACACACTGTTTTCTGACTTAGCACACTGCTGTCTACAGAACACCACAGATTAAAGACACTCTAGAGGGCCCAGAGCATTGGAATCTGCAATACAATGTTTCCTGATGTAGTTTCAGCATTGTATACAGAACGCCACAGATTCTAGACACTATCTTAGGCCCAGATTGCTGGAATCTGCCATACACACACTGTTTTCTGACTTAGCACACTGCTGTCTACAGAACACCACAGATTAAAGACACTCTAGAGGGCCCAGAGCATTGGAATCTGCAATACAATGTTTCCTGATGTAGTTTCAGCATTGTATACAGAACGCCACAGATTCTAGACACTATCTTAGGCCCAGATTGCTGGAATCTGCCATACACACACTGTTTTCTGACTTAGCACACTGCTGTCTACAGAACACCACAGATTAAAGACACTCTAGAGGGCCCAGAGCATTGGAATCTGCAATACAATGTTTCCTGATGTAGTTTCAGCATTGTATACAGAACGCCACAGATTCTAGACACTATCTTAGGCCCAGATTGATGGAATCTGCCATACACACACTGTTTTCTGACTTAGCACACTGCTGTCTACAGAACACCACAGATTAAAGACACTCTAGAGGGCCCAGAGCATTGGAATCTGCAATACAATGTTTCCTGATGTAGTTTCAGCATTGTATACAGAACGCCACAGATTCTAGACACTATCTTAGGCCCAGATTGCTGGAATCTGCCATACACACACTGTTTTCTGACTTAGCACACTGCTGTCTACAGAACACCACAGATTAAAGACACTCTAGAGGGCCCAGAGCATTGGAATCTGCAATACAATGTTTCCTGATGTAGTTTCAGCATTGTATACAGAACGCCACAGATTCTAGACACTATCTTAGGCCCAGATTGCTGGAATCTGCCATACACACACTGTTTTCTGACTTAGCACACTGCTGTCTACAGAACACCACAGATTAAAGACACTCTAGAGGGCCCAGAGCATTGGAATCTGCAATACCATGTTTCCTGATGTAGTTTCAGCATTGTATACAGAACGCCACAGATTCTAGACACTATCTTAGGCCCAGATTGCTGGAATCTGCCATACACACACTGTTTTCTGACTTAGCACACTGCTGTCTACAGAACACCACAGATTAAAGACACTCTAGAGGGCCCAGAGCATTGGAATCTGCAATACCATGTTTCCTGATGTAGTTTCAGCATTGTATACAGAACGCCACAGATTCTAGACACTATCTTAGGCCCAGATTGCTGGAATCTGCCATACACACACTGTTTTTCTGACTTAGCACACTGCTGTCTACAGAACACCACAGATTAAAGACACTCTAGAGGGCCCAGAGCATTGGAATCTGCAATACAATGTTTCCTGATGTAGTTTCAGCATTGTATACAGAACGCCACAGATTCTAGACACTATCTTAGGCCCAGATTGCTGGAATCTGCCATACACACACTGTTTTCTGACTTAGCACACTGCTGTCTACAGAACACCACAGATTAAAGACACTCTAGAGGGCCCAGAGCATTGGAATCTGCAATACAATGTTTCCTGATGTAGTTTCAGCATTGTATACAGAACGCCACAGATTCTAGACACTATCTTAGGCCCAGATTGCTGGAATCTGCCATACACACACTGTTTTCTGACTTAGCACACTGCTGTCTACAGAACACCACAGATTAAAGACACTCTAGAGGGCCCAGAGCATTGGAATCTGCAATACAATGTTTCCTGATGTAGTTTCAGCATTGTATACAGAACGCCACAGATTCTAGACACTATCTTAGGCCCAGATTGCTGAATCTGCCATACACACACTGTTTTCTGACTTAGCACACTGCTGTCTACAGAACACCACAGATTAAAGACACTCTAGAGGGCCCAGAGCATTGGAATCTGCAATACAATGTTTCCTGATGTAGTTTCAGCATTGTATACAGAACGCCACAGATTCTAGACACTATCTTAGGCCCAGATTGCTGGAATCTGCCATACACACACTGTTTTCTGACTTAGCACACTGCTGTCTACAGAACACCACAGATTAAAGACACTCTAGAGGGCCCAGAGCATTGGAATCTGCAATACAATGTTTCCTGATGTAGTTTCAGCATTGTATACAGAACGCCACAGATTCTAGACACTATCTTAGGCCCAGATTGCTGGAATCTGCCATACACACACTGTTTTCTGACTTAGCACACTGCTGTCTACAGAACACCACAGATTAAAGACACTCTAGAGGGCCCAGAGCATTGGAATCTGCAATACAATGTTTCCTGATGTAGTTTCAGCATTGTATACAGAACGCCACAGATTCTAGACACTATCTTAGGCCCAGATTGCTGGAATCTGCCATACACACACTGTTTTCTGACTTAGCACACTGCTGTCTACAGAACACCACAGATTAAAGACACTCTAGAGGGCCCAGAGCATTGGAATCTGCAATACAATGTTTCCTGATGTAGTTTCAGCATTGTATACAGAACGCCACAGATTCTAGACACTATCTTAGGCCCAGATTGCTGGAATCTGCCATACACACACTGTTTTCTGACTTAGCACACTGCTGTCTACAGAACACCACAGATTAAAGACACTCTAGAGGGCCCAGAGCATTGGAATCTGCAATACAATGTTTCCTGATGTAGTTTCAGCATTGTATACAGAACGCCACAGATTCTAGACACTATCTTAGGCCCAGATTGCTGGAATCTGCCATACACACACTGTTTTCTGACTTAGCACACTGCTGTCTACAGAACACCACAGATTAAAGACACTCTAGAGGGCCCAGAGCATTGGAATCTGCAATACAATGTTTCCTGATGTAGTTTCAGCATTGTATACAGAACGCCACAGATTCTAGACACTATCTTAGGCCCAGATTGCTGGAATCTGCCATACACACACTGTTTTCTGACTTAGCACACTGCTGTCTACAGAACACCACAGATTAAAGACACTCTAGAGGGCCCAGAGCATTGGAATCTGCAATACAATGTTTCCTGATGTAGTTTCAGCATTGTATACAGAACGCCACAGATTCTAGACACTATCTTAGGCCCAGATTGCTGGAATCTGCCATACACACACTGTTTTCTGACTTAGCACACTGCTGTCTACAGAACACCACAGATTAAAGACACTCTAGAGGGCCCAGAGCATTGGAATCTGCAATACAATGTTTCCTG
>NW_024400409.1:0-33079 GCF_905171765.1 Bufo bufo
AGAACTGTGATGTCACTGATGTAATATATGACTTGTATGTGGAGAGCGGTGATGTCACTGATGTAATATATGACTTGTATGTGGAGAGCGGTGATGTCACTGATGTAATATATCACCTATATGTGGAGAGCAGTGATGTCACTGATGTAATATATCATTATATGTAGACAGCGGTGATGTCACTGATGTAATATATCACCTATATGTGGAGAACTGTGATGTCACTGATGTAATATTTCACCTATATGTGGAGAGCTGTGATGTCACTGATGTAATATGTCACTTGTATGTGAAGAGTGGTGATGTCACTGATGTAATATTTAACCTATATGTGGAGAGCAGTGATGTCACTGATGTAATTTATCACTTGTATGTGGATTGCTGTGATGTCACTGATGTAATATATCACTTATATGTGGAGAGCAGTGATGTCACTGATGTAATATATCATTATATGTAGACAGCGGTGATGTCACTGATGTAATATATCACCTATATGTGGAGAGCTGTGATGTCACTGATGTAATATATCACTTGTATGTGGATAGCGGTGATGTCACTGATGTAATATATCACTTATATGTGAAGAGCGGTGATGTCACTGATGTAATATTTCACCTATATGTGGAGAGCAGTGATGTCACTGATGTAATATATCATTATATGTAGACAGCGGTGATGTCACTGATGTAATATATCATTATTTGTAGACAGCTGTGATGTCACTGATGTAATATTTCACCTATATGTGGAGAGCTGTGATGTCACTGATGTAATATATCACCTATATGTGGATAGCGGTGATGTTACTGATGAAATATATCGTTATATATGGAGAGCGTTGATGTCACTGATGTAATATATCATTATATGTGGAGAGCTGTGATGTCACTGATGTAATATATCATTATATGTGGAGAGCAGTGATGTCACTGATGTAATATATCATTATATGTAGACAGCGGTGATGTCACTGATGTAATATATCACCTATATGTGGAGAGCTGTGATGTCACTGATATAATATATCACTTGTATGTGGATAGCGGTGATGTCACTGATGTAATATATCACCTATATGTGGAGAGCTGTGATGTCACTGATGTAATATTTCACCTATATGTGGAGAGCAGTGATGTCACTGATGTAATATATCATTATATGTAGACAGCGGTGATGTCACTGATGTAATATATCACTTATATGTGGAGAGCGGTGATGTCACTGATGTAATATTTCACCTATATGTGGAGAGCAGTGATGTCACTGATGTAATATATCACCTATATGTGGATAGCGGTGATGTTACTGATGAAATATATCGTTATATATGGAGAGCGGTGATGTCACTGATGTAATATATCATTATATGTAGACAGCGGTGATGTCACTTATGTAATATATCACCTATATGTGGAGAACTGTGATGTCACTGATGTAATATATCACTTGTATGTGGAGAGCAGTGATGTCACTGATGTAATTTATCACTTGTATGTGGATTGCTGTGATGTCACTGATGTAATATATCACCTATATGTGGATAGCGGTGATTTTACTGATAAAATATATCGTTATATATGGAGAGCGGTGATGTCACTGATGTAATATATCATTATATGTGGAGAGCAGTGATGTCACTGATGTAATATATCATTATATGTAGACATCGGTGATGTCACTGATGTAATATATCACCTATATGTGGAGAACTATGATGTCACTGATGTAATATATCATTATATGTAGACAGCGGTGATGTCACTGATGTAATATATCATTATATGTGGAGAGCTGTGATGTCACTGATCTAATAAATCACTTGTATGTGGAGAGCGGTGATGTCACTGATGTAATATATCACTTGTATGTGGATTGCTGTGATGTCACTGATGTAATATATCATTATATGTAGACAGCGGTGATGTCACTGATGTAATATATCACTTGTATGTGGAGAGCGGTGATGTCACTGATGTAATATATCACTTGTATGTGGATTGCTGTGATGTCACTGATGTAATATATCACCTATATGTGGATAGCGGTGATGTTACTGATGAAATATATCGTTATATATGGAGAGCGGTGATGTCACTGATGTAATATATCATTATATGTGGAGAGCAGTGATGTCACTGATGTAATATATCATTATATGTAGACAGCGGTGATGTCACTGATGTAATATATCACCTATATGTGGAGAGCTGTGATGTCACTGATGTAATATATCACTTATTTGTGAAGCGCGGTGATGTCACTGATGTAATATTTCACCTACATGTGGAGAGCAGTGATGTCACTAATGTAATATATCATTATATGTGGAGAGCTGTGATGTCACTGATGTAATATATCACCTATATGTGGAGAGCGGTGATGTCACTGATGTAATTTATCACTTGTATGTGGATTGCTGTGATGTCACTGATGTAATATATCACCTATATGTGGATAGCGGTGATGTTACTGATGAAATATATCGTTATATATGGAGAGCGGTGATGTCACTGATGTAATATATCATTATATGTGGAGAGCTGTGATGTCACTGATGTAATATATCACCTATATGTGGAGAGCAGTGATGTCACTGATGTAATATATCATTATGTGGAGATCTGTGATGTCACTGATGTAATATATCACTTGTATGTGGAGAGCGGTGATGTCACTGATGTAATATTTCACCTATATGTGGAGAGCAGTGATGTCACTGATGTAATATATCATTATATGTGGAGAGCAGTGATGTCACTGATGTAATATATTATTATATGTGGAGAGCAGTGTTGTCACTGATGTAATATATCATTATATGTAGACAGCGGTGATGTCACTGATGTAATATATCACCTATATGTGGAGAACTGTGATGTCACTGATGTAATATATCACTTGTATGTGGAGAGCGGTGATGTCACTGATGTAATATATCATTATATGTAGACAGCGGTGATGTCACTGATGTAATATATCGTTATATATGGAGAGCGTTGATGTCACTGATGTAATATATCACTATATGTGGAGAACTGTGATGTCACTGATGTAATATATCACTTGTATGTGGAGAGCGGTGATGTCACTGATGTAATATATCATTATATGTGGAGAGCGGTGATGTCACTAATGTAATATATCACCTATATGTGGAGAGCAGTGATGTCACTGATGTAATATATCACCTATATGTGGAGAACTGTGATGTCACTGATGTAATATATCACCTATATGTGGAGAGCAGTGATGTCACTGATGTAATATATCACTTGTATGTGGATTGCTGTGATGTCACTGATGTAATATATCACCTA
This sequence comes from Bufo bufo, assembly GCF_905171765.1. Classification (NCBI taxonomy): domain Eukaryota; kingdom Metazoa; phylum Chordata; class Amphibia; order Anura; family Bufonidae; genus Bufo; species Bufo bufo. The sequence goes on from NW_024400409.1 coordinate 3,321, forward strand.
TATGTGGATAGCGGTGATGTTACTGATGAAATATATCGTTATATATGGAGAGCGTTGATGTCACTGATGTAATATATCATTATATGAGGAGAACTGTGATGTCACTGATGTAATATATCACCTATATGTGGAGAGCAGTGATGTCACTGATGTAATATATCATTATTTGTAGACAGCGGTGATGTCACTGATGTAATATATCACCTATATGTGGAGAACTGTGATGTCACTGATGTAATATATGACTTGTATGTGGAGAGCGGTGATGTCACTGATGTAATATATGACTTGTATGTGGAGAGCGGTGATGTCACTGATGTAATATATCACCTATATGTGGAGAGCTGTGATGTCACTGATGTAATATATCACCTATATGTGGAGAGCTGTGATGTCACTGATGTAATATGTCACTTGTATGTGGAGAGCGGTGATGTCACTGATGTAATATTTCACCTATATGTGGAGAGCTGTGATGTCACTGATGTAATATATCACCTATATGTGGAGAGCAGTGATGTCACTGATGTAATTTATCACTTGTATGTGGATTGCTGTGATGTCACTGATGTAATATATCATTATATGTAGACAGCAGTGATGTCACTGATGTAATATATCACCTATATGTGGAGAGCTGTGATGTCACTGATGTAATATATCACTTGTATGTGGATAGCGGTGATGTCACTGATGTAATATATCACTTATATGTGGAGAGCGGTGATGTCACTGATGTAATATATCACTTATATGTGAAGAGCGGTGATGTCACTGATGTAATATTTCACCTATATGTGGAGAGCAGTGATGTCACTGATGTAATATATCACCTATATGTGGAGAGCAGTGATGTCACTGATGTAATATATCATTATATGTGGAGAGCTGTGATGTCACTGATGTAATATATCATTATTTGTGGTCGGGGCCACACCTGAACCGGGACCCTAACTAGTAGTCAGCTAAACGGTTTGATTTGTGCCATAACCGCAACGTCGTAGGGATGACTGAAGGAGGCCATCCCCTGGTGTGATGATGAAATGGAGGGTGGGAAGGGTGGGTGTGTTGAGCAGACGTAGGATGCAGGGGAGGGGGAAATGAGCCTGAATAGCGGGGCAGAGCCCCTCCCACAAATACATGTGGATGTCACTGATGTAATATATCATTATTTGTGGAGAGCTGTGATGTCACTGATGTAATATATCATTATATGTATACAGCGGTGATGTCACTGATGTAATATATCACCTATATGTGGAGAGCTGTGATGTCACTGATGTAATATATTACTTGTATGTGGAGAGCGGTGATGTCACTGATGTAATATATCACTTGTATGTGGAGAGCAGTGATGTCACTGATGTAATATCTCACTTTTATGTGGAGAGCGGTGATGTCACTGATATAATATATCACCTGTATGTGGAGAGCAGTGATGTCACTGATGTAATATATCATTATATGTGGAGAGCTGTGATGTCACTGATGTAATATATCACTTATATGTGGAGAGCTGTGATGTCACTGATGTAATATATCACTTATATGTAGACAGCGGTGATGTCACTGATGTAATATATCACCTATATGTGGAGAGCAGTGATGTCACTGATGTAATATATCACTTGTATGTTGATTGCTGTGATGTCACTGATGTAATATATCACCTATATGTGGATAGCGGTGATGTTACTGATGAAATATATCGTTATATATGGAGAGCGTTGATGTCACTGATGTAATATATCATTATATGTGGAGAACTGTGATGTCACTGATGTAATATATCACCTATATGTGGAGAGCTGTGATGTCACTGATGTAATATATGACTTGTATGTGGAGAGCGGTGATGTCACTGATGTAATATATCACCTATATGTGGAGAGCTGTGATGTCACTGATGTAATATATGACTTGTATGTAGACAGCGGTGATGTCACTGATGTAATATATCACCTATATGTGGAGAACTGTGATGTCACTGATGTAATATATCACTTGTATGTGGAGAGCGGTGATGTCACTGATGTAATATATCACCTATATGTGGAGAGCAGTGATGTCACTGATGTAATATATCACTTATATGTGGAGAGCTGTGATGTCACTGATGTAATATATCACTTATATGTGAAGAGCGGTGATGTCACTGATGTAATATTTCACCTATATGTGGAGAGCAGTGATGTCACTGATGTAATATATCACTTATATGTGGAGAGCAGTGATGTCACTGATGTAATATATCACTTATATGTGGAGAGCGGTGATGTCACTGATGTAATATTTCACCTATATGTGGAGAGCAGTGATGTCACTGATGTAATATATCACCTATATGTGGATAGCGGTGATGTTACTGATGAAATATATCGTTATATATGGAGAGCGGTGATGTCACTGATGTAATATATCATTATATGTAGACAGCGGTGATGTCACTTATGTAATATATCACCTATATGTGGAGAACTGTGATGTCACTGATGTAATATATCACTTGTATGTGGAGAGCAGTGATGTCACTGATGTAATTTATCACTTGTATGTGGATTGCTGTGATGTCACTGATGTAATATATCACCTATATGTGGATAGCGGTGATTTTACTGATAAAATATATCGTTATATATGGAGAGCGGTGATGTCACTGATGTAATATATCACCTATATGTGGAGAACTATGATGTCACTGATGTAATATATCATTATATGTAGACAGCGGTGATGTCACTGATGTAATATATCATTATATGTAGACAGCGGTGATGTCACTGATCTAATAAATCACTTGTATGTGGAGAGCGGTGATGTCACTGATGTAATATATCACTTGTATGTGGATTGCTGTGATGTCACTGATGTAATATATCATTATATGTAGACAGCGGTGATGTCACTGATCTAATATATCACTTGTATGTGGAGAGCGGTGATGTCACTGATGTAATATATCACTTGTATGTGGATTGCTGTGATGTCACTGATGTAATATATCATTATATGTAGACAGCGGTGATGTCACTGATGTAATATATCACTTGTATGTGGAGAGCGGTGATGTCACTGATGTAATATTTCACCTATATGTGGAGAGCAGTGATGTCACTGATGTAATATATCACCTATATGTGGATAGCGGTGATGTTACTGATGAAATATATCGTTATATATGGAGAGCGGTGATGTCACTGATGTAATATATCATTATATGTAGACAGCGGTGATGTCACTTATGTAATATATCACCTATATGTGGAGAACTGTGATGTCACTGATGTAATATATCACTTGTATGTGGAGAGCAGTGATGTCACTGATGTAATTTATCACTTGTATGTGGATTGCTGTGATGTCACTGATGTAATATATCACCTATATGTGGATAGCGGTGATTTTACTGATAAAATATATCGTTATATATGGAGAGCGGTGATGTCACTGATGTAATATATCATTATATGTGGAGAGCAGTGATGTCACTGATGTAATATATCATTATATGTAGACATCGGTGATGTCACTGATGTAATATATCACCTATATGTGGAGAACTATGATGTCACTGATGTAATATATCATTATATGTAGACAGCGGTGATGTCACTGATGTAATATATCATTATATGTAGACAGCGGTGATGTCACTGATCTAATAAATCACTTGTATGTGGAGAGCGGTGATGTCACTGATGTAATATATCACTTGTATGTGGATTGCTGTGATGTCACTGATGTAATATATCATTATATGTAGACAGCGGTGATGTCACTGATGTAATATATCACTTGTATGTGGAGAGCGGTGATGTCACTGATGTAATATATCACCTATATGTGGAGAGCGGTAATGTCACTGATGTAATATATCACCTATATGTGGAGAGCTGTGATGTCACTGATGTAATATATCACTTATATGTGGATTGCTGTGATGTCACTGATGTAATATATCACCTATATGTGGATAGCGGTGATGTTACTGATGAAATATATCGTTATATATGGAGAGTGGTGATGTCACTGATGTAATATATCATTATATGTGGAGAGCAGTGATGTCACTGATGTAATATATCATTATATGTAGACAGCGGTGATGTCACTGATGTAATATATCACCTATATGTGGAGAGCTGTGATGTCACTGATGTAATATATCACTTATTTGTGAAGCGCGGTGATGTCACTGATGTAATATTTCACCTACATGTGGAGAGCAGTGATGTCACTAATGTAATATATCATTATATGTGGAGAGCTGTGATGTTACTGATGTAATATATCACCTATATGTGGAGAGCGGTGATGTCACTGATGTAATATATCACCTATATGTGGAGAGCGGTGATGTCACTGATGTAATATATCACTTGTATGTGGATTGCTGTGATGTCACTGATGTAATATATCACCTATATGTGGATAGCGGTGATGTTACTGATGAAATATATCGTTATATATGGAGAGCGGTGATGTCACTGATGTAATATATCATTATATGTGGAGAGCTGTGATGTCACTGATGTAATATATCACTTGTATGTGGAGAGCGGTGATGTCACTGATGTAATATTTCACCTATATGTGGAGAGCAGTGATGTCACTGATGTAATATATCATTATATGTGGAGAGCAGTGATGTCACTGATGTAATATATTATTATATGTGGAGAGCAGTGTTGTCACTGATGTAATATATCATTATATGTAGACAGCGGTGATGTCACTGATGTAATATATCACCTATATGTGGAGAACTGTGATGTCACTGATGTAATATATCACTTGTATGTGGAGAGCGGTGATGTCACTGATGTAATATATCATTATATGTAGACAGCGGTGATGTCACTGATGTAATATATCATTATATGTGGAGAGCGGTGATGTCACTAATGTAATATATCACCTATATGTGGAGAACTGTGATGTCACTGATGTAATATATCACCTATATGTGGAGAGCAGTGATGTCACTGATGTAATATATCACTTGTATGTGGATTGCTGTGATGTCACTGATGTAATATATCACCTATATGTGGATAGCGGTGATGTTACTGATGAAATATATCGTTATATATGGAGAGCGTTGATGTCACTGATGTAATATATCATTATATGTGGAGAACTGTGATGTCACTGATGTAATATATCACCTATATGTGGAGAGCAGTGATGTCACTGATGTAATATATCATTATTTGTAGACAGCGGTGATGTCACTGATGTAATATATCACCTATATGTGGAGAACTGTGATGTCACTGATGTAATATATGACTTGTATGTGGAGAGCGGTGATGTCACTGATGTAATATATGACTTGTATGTGGAGAGCGGTGATGTCACTGATGTAATATATCACCTATATGTGGAGAGCAGTGATGTCACTGATGTAATATATCATTATATGTAGACAGCGGTGATGTCACTGATGTAATATATCACCTATATGTGGAGAACTGTGATGTCACTGATGTAATATTTCACCTATATGTGGAGAGCTGTGATGTCACTGATGTAATATGTCACTTGTATGTGAAGAGTGGTGATGTCACTGATGTAATATTTAACCTATATGTGGAGAGCAGTGATGTCACTGATGTAATTTATCACTTGTATGTGGATTGCTGTGATGTCACTGATGTAATATATCACTTATATGTGGAGAGCAGTGATGTCACTGATGTAATATATCATTATATGTAGACAGCGGTGATGTCACTGATGTAATATATCACCTATATGTGGAGAGCTGTGATGTCACTGATATAATATATCACTTGTATGTGGATAGCGGTGATGTCACTGATGTAATATATCACTTATATGTGAAGAGCGGTGATGTCACTGATGTAATATTTCACCTATATGTGGAGAGCAGTGATGTCACTGATGTAATATATCATTATATGTAGACAGCGGTGATGTCACTGATGTAATATATCACTTATATGTGGAGAGCGGTGATGTCACTGATGTAATATTTCACCTATATGTGGAGAGCAGTGATGTCACTGATGTAATATATCACCTATATGTGGATAGCGGTGATGTTACTGATGAAATATATCGTTATATATGGAGAGCGGTGATGTCACTGATGTAATATATCATTATATGTAGACAGCGGTGATGTCACTTATGTAATATATCACCTATATGTGGAGAGCGGTGATGTCACTGATGTAATATATCACTTGTATGTGGAGAGCAGTGATGTCACTGATGTAATTTATCACTTGTATGTGGATTGCTGTGATGTCACTGATGTAATATATCACCTATATGTGGATAGCGGTGATTTTACTGATAAAATATATCGTTATATATGGAGAGCGGTGATGTCACTGATGTAATATATCATTATATGTGGAGAGCAGTGATGTCACTGATGTAATATATCATTATATGTGGAGAGCTGTGATGTCACTGATGTAATATATCACCTATATGTGGAGAACTATGATGTCACTGATGTAATATATCATTATATGTAGACAGCGGTGATGTCACTGATGTAATATATCATTATATGTAGACAGCGGTGATGTCACTGATCTAATAAATCACTTGTATGTGGAGAGCGGTGATGTCACTGATGTAATATATCACTTGTATGTGGATTGCTGTGATGTCACTGATGTAATATATCATTATATGTAGACAGCGGTGATGTCACTGATGTAATATATCACTTGTATGTGGAGAGCGGTGATGTCACTGATGTAATATATCACTTGTATGTGGATTGCTGTGATGTCACTGATGTAATATATCACCTATATGTGGATAGCGGTGATGTTACTGATGAAATATATCGTTATATATGGAGAGTGGTGATGTCACTGATGTAATATATCATTATATGTGGAGAGCAGTGATGTCACTGATGTAATATATCATTATATGTAGACAGCGGTGATGTCACTGATGTAATATATCACCTATATGTGGAGAGCTGTGATGTCACTGATGTAATATATCACTTATTTGTGAAGCGCGGTGATGTCACTGATGTAATATTTCACCTACATGTGGAGAGCAGTGATGTCACTGATGTAATATATCATTATATGTGGAGAGCGGTGATGTCACTGATGTAATATATCACCTATATGTGGAGAGCGGTGATGTTACTGATGTAATTTATCACTTGTATGTGGATTGCTGTGATGTCACTGATGTAATATATCACCTATATGTGGATAGCGGTGATGTTACTGATGAAATATATCGTTATATATGGAGAGCGGTGATGTCACTGATGTAATATATCATTATATGTGGAGAGCTGTGATGTCACTGATGTAATATATCACCTATATGTGGAGAGCAGTGATGTCACTGATGTAATATATCATTATATGTGGAGATCTGTGATGTCACTGATGTAATATATCACTTGTATGTGGAGAGCGGTGATGTCACTGATGTAATATTTCACCTATATGTGGAGAGCAGTGATGTCACTGATGTAATATATCATTATATGTGGAGAGCAGTGATGTCACTGATGTAATATATTATTATATGTGGAGAGCAGTGTTGTCACTGATGTAATATATCATTATATGTAGACAGCGGTGATGTCACTGATGTAATATATCACCTATATGTGGAGAACTGTGATGTCACTGATGTAATATATCACTTGTATGTGGAGAGCGGTGATGTCACTGATGTAATATATCATTATATGTAGACAGCGGTGATGTCACTGATGTAATATATCGTTATATATGGAGAGCGTTGATGTCACTGATGTAATATATCATTATATGTGGAGAACTGTGATGTCACTGATGTAATATATCACTTGTATGTGGAGAGCGGTGATGTCACTGATGTAATATATCATTATATGTGGAGAGCGGTGATGTCACTAATGTAATATATCACCTATATGTGGAGAGCAGTGATGTCACTGATGTAATATATCACCTATATGTGGAGAACTGTGATGTCACTGATGTAATATATCACCTATATGTGGAGAGCAGTGATGTCACTGATGTAATATATCACTTGTATGTGGATTGCTGTGATGTCACTGATGTAATATATCACCTATATGTGGATAGCGGTGATGTTACTGATGAAATATATCGTTATATATGGAGAGCGTTGATGTCACTGATGTAATATATCATTATATGTGGAGAACTGTGATGTCACTGATGTAATATATCACCTATATGTGGAGAGCAGTGATGTCACTGATGTAATATATCATTATTTGTAGACAGCGGTGATGTCACTGATGTAATATATCACCTATATGTGGAGAACTGTGATGTCACTGATGTAATATATGACTTGTATGTGGAGAGCGGTGATGTCACTGATGTAATATATGACTTGTATGTGGAGAGCGGTGATGTCACTGATGTAATATATCACCTATATGTGGAGAGCAGTGATGTCACTGATGTAATATATCACCTATATGTGGAGAGCTGTGATGTCACTGATGTAATATTTCACTTGTATGTGGAGAGCGGTGATGTCACTGATGTAATATTTCACCTATATGTGGAGAGCAGTGATGTCACTGATGTAATATATCACCTATATGTGGAGAGCAGTGATGTCACTGATGTAATTTATCACTTGTATGTGGATTGCTGTGATGTCACTGATGTAATATATCACTTATATGTGGAGAGCAGTGATGTCACTGATGTAATATATCATTATATGTAGACAGCGGTGATGTCACTGATGTAATATATCACCTATATGTGGAGAGCTGTGATGTCACTGATATAATATATCACTTGTATGTGGATAGCGGTGATGTCACTGATGTAATATATCACTTATATGTGAAGAGCGGTGATGTCACTGATGTAATATTTCACCTATATGTGGAGAGCAGTGATGTCACTGATGTAATATATCACCTATATGTGGAGAGCAGTGATGTCACTGATGTAATATATCATTATATGTGGAGAGCTGTGATGTCACTGATGTAATATATCATTATTTGTGGTCGGGGCCACACCTGAACCGGGACCCTAACTAGTAGTCAGCTAAACGGTTTGATTTGTGCCATAACCGCAACGTCGTAGGGATGACTGAAGGAGGCCATCCCCTGGTGTGATGATGAAATGGAGGGTGGGAAGGGTGGGTGTGTTGAGCAGACGTAGGATGCAGGGGAGGGGGAAATGAGCCTTATATGTGGAGAGCGGTGATGTCACTGATGTAATATATCACCTATATGTGGAGAGCTGTGATGTCACTGATGTAATATATCATTATATGTAGACAGCTGTGATGTCACTGATGTAATATATCACCTATATGTGGAGAGCTGTGATGTCACTGATGTAATATATGACTTGTATGTGGAGAGCGGTGATGTCACTGATGTAATATATGACTTGTATGTGGAGAGCGGTGATGTCACTGATGTAATATATCACTTATATGTGGAGAGCGGTGATGTCACTGATGTAATATATCACTATATGTGGAGAGCGTGATGTCACTGATGTAATATATCACTTATATGTGGAGAACTGTGATGTCACTGATGTAATATATCACCTATATGTGGAGAGCTGTGATGTCACTGATGTAATATATCACCTATATGTGGAGAGCTGTGATGTCACTGATGTAATATATCACCTATATGTGGAGAGCAGTGATGTCACTGATGTAATATATTACTTGTATGTTGATTGCTGTGATGTCACTGATGTAATATATCACCTATATGTGGATAGCGGTGATGTTACTGATGAAATATATCGTTATATATGGAGAGCGTTGATGTCACTGATGTAATATATCATTATATGTGGAGAACTGTGATGTCACTGATGTAATATATCACCTATATGTGGAGAACTGTGATGTCACTGATGTAATATATGACTTGTATGTGGAGAGCGGTGATGTCACTGATGTAATATATCACTTATATGTGGAGAGCGGTGATGTCACTGATGTAATATATGACTTGTATGTAGACAGCGGTGATGTCACTGATGTAATATATCACCTATATGTGGAGAACTGTGATGTCACTGATGTAATTTATGACTTGTATGTGGAGAGCGGTGATGTCACTGATGTAATATATCACCTATATGTGGAGAGCAGTGATGTCACTGATGTAATATATCATTATATGTAGACAGCAGTGATGTCACTGATGTAATATATCACCTATATGTGAAGAGCTGTGATGTCACTGATGTAATATTTCACCTATATGTGGAGAGCAGTGATGTCACTGATGTAATATATCATTATATGTAGACAGCGGTGATGTCACTGATGTAATATATCACTTATATGTGGAGAGCGGTGATGTCACTGATGTAATATTTCACCTATATGTGGAGAGCAGTGATGTCACTGATGTAATATATCACCTATATGTGGATAGCGGTGATGTTACTGATGAAATATATCGTTATATGTAGACAGCGGTGATGTCACTGATGTAATATATCATTATATGTAGACAGCGGTGATGTCACTTATGTAATATATCACCTATATGTGGAGAACTGTGATGTCACTGATGTAATATATCACTTGTATGTGGAGAGCAGTGATGTCACTGATGTAATTTATCACTTGTATGTGGATTGCTGTGATGTCACTGATGTAATATATCACCTATATGTGGATAGCGGTGATTTTACTGATAAAATATATCGTTATATATGGAGAGCGGTGATGTCACTGATGTAATATATCATTATATGTGGAGAGCAGTGATGTCACTGATGTAATATATCATTATATGTAGACATCGGTGATGTCACTGATGTAATATATCACCTATATGTGGAGAACTATGATGTCACTGATGTAATATATCATTATATGTAGACAGCGGTGATGTCACTGATGTAATATATCATTATATGTAGACAGCGGTGATGTCACTGATCTAATAAATCACTTGTATGTGGAGAGCGGTGATGTCACTGATGTAATATATCACTTGTATGTGGATTGCTGTGATGTCACTGATGTAATATATCATTATATGTAGACAGCGGTGATGTCACTGATGTAATATATCACTTGTATGTGGAGAGCGGTGATGTCACTGATGTAATATATCACCTATATGTGGAGAGCGGTAATGTCACTGATGTAATATATCACCTATATGTGGAGAGCTGTGATGTCACTGATGTAATATATCATTATATGTGGATTGCTGTGATGTCACTGATGTAATATATCACCTATATGTGGATAGCGGTGATGTTACTGATGAAATATATCGTTATATATGGAGAGTGGTGATGTCACTGATGTAATATATCATTATATGTGGAGAGCAGTGATGTCACTGATGTAATATATCATTATATGTAGACAGCGGTGATGTCACTGATGTAATATATCACCTATATGTGGAGAGCTGTGATGTCACTGATGTAATATATCACTTATTTGTGAAGCGCGGTGATGTCACTGATGTAATATTTCACCTACATGTGGAGAGCAGTGATGTCACTAATGTAATATATCATTATATGTGGAGAGCTGTGATGTTACTGATGTAATATATCACCTATATGTGGAGAGCGGTGATGTCACTGATGTAATATATCACCTATATGTGGAGAGCGGTGATGTCACTGATGTAATATATCACTTGTATGTGGATTGCTGTGATGTCACTGATGTAATATATCACCTATATGTGGATAGCGGTGATGTTACTGATGAAATATATCGTTATATATGGAGAGCGGTGATGTCACTGATGTAATATATCATTATATGTGGAGAGCTGTGATGTCACTGATGTAATATATCACTTGTATGTGGAGAGCGGTGATGTCACTGATGTAATATTTCACCTATATGTGGAGAGCAGTGATGTCACTGACGTAATATATCATTATATGTGGAGAGCAGTGATGTCACTGATGTAATATATTATTATATGTGGAGAGCAGTGTTGTCACTGATGTAATATATCATTATATGTAGACAGCGGTGATGTCACTGATGTAATATATCACCTATATGTGGAGAACTGTGATGTCACTGATGTAATATATCACTTGTATGTGGAGAGCGGTGATGTCACTGATGTAATATATCATTATATGTAGACATCGGTGATGTCACTGATGTAATATATCATTATATGTGGAGAGCGGTGATGTCACTAATGTAATATATCACCTATATGTGGAGAACTGTGATGTCACTGATGTAATATATCACCTATATGTGGAGAGCAGTGATGTCACTGATGTAATATATCACTTGTATGTGGATTGCTGTGATGTCACTGATGTAATATATCACCTGTATGTGGATAGCGGTGATGTTACTGATGAAATATATCGTTATATATGGAGAGCGTTGATGTCACTGATGTAATATATCATTATATGTGGAGAACTGTGATGTCACTGATGTAATATATCACCTATATGTGGAGAGCAGTGATGTCACTGATGTAATATATCATTATTTGTAGACAGCGGTGATGTCACTGATGTAATATATCACCTATATGTGGAGAACTGTGATGTCACTGATGTAATATATGACTTGTATGTGGAGAGCGGTGATGTCACTGATGTAATATATGACTTGTATGTGGAGAGCGGTGATGTCACTGATGTAATATATCACCTATATGTGGAGAGCAGTGATGTCACTGATGTAATATATCATTATATGTAGACAGCGGTGATGTCACTGATGTAATATATCACCTATATGTGGAGAACTGTGATGTCACTGATGTAATATTTCACCTATATGTGGAGAGCTGTGATGTCACTGATGTAATATGTCACTTGTATGTGAAGAGTGGTGATGTCACTGATGTAATATTTAACCTATATGTGGAGAGCAGTGATGTCACTGATGTAATTTATCACTTGTATGTGGATTGCTGTGATGTCACTGATGTAATATATCACTTATATGTGGAGAGCAGTGATGTCACTGATGTAATATATCATTATATGTAGACAGCGGTGATGTCACTGATGTAATATATCACCTATATGTGGAGAGCTGTGATGTCACTGATATAATATATCACTTGTATGTGGATAGCGGTGATGTCACTGATGTAATATATCACTTATATGTGAAGAGCGGTGATGTCACTGATGTAATATTTCACCTATATGTGGAGAGCAGTGATGTCACTGATGTAATATATCATTATATGTAGACAGCGGTGATGTCACTGATGTAATATATCACTTATATGTGGAGAGCGGTGATATCACTGATGTAATATTTCACCTATATGTGGAGAGCAGTGATGTCACTGATGTAATATATCACCTATATGTGGATAGCGGTGATGTTACTGATGAAATATATCGTTATATATGGAGAGCGGTGATGTCACTGATGTAATATATCATTATATGTAGACAGCGGTGATGTCACTTATGTAATATATCACCTATATGTGGAGAACTGTGATGTCACTGATGTAATATATCACTTGTATGTGGAGAGCAGTGATGTCACTGATGTAATTTATCACTTGTATGTGGATTGCTGTGATGTCACTGATGTAATATATCACCTATATGTGGATAGCGGTGATTTTACTGATAAAATATATCGTTATATATGGAGAGCGGTGATGTCACTGATGTAATATATCATTATATGTGGAGAGCAGTGATGTCACTGATGTAATATATCATTATATGTAGACATCGGTGATGTCACTGATGTAATATATCACCTATATGTGGAGAACTATGATGTCACTGATGTAATATATCATTATATGTAGACAGCGGTGATGTCACTGATGTAATATATCATTATATGTAGACAGCGGTGATGTCACTGATCTAATAAATCACTTGTATGTGGAGAGCGGTGATGTCACTGATGTAATATATCACTTGTATGTGGATTGCTGTGATGTCACTGATGTAATATATCATTATATGTAGACAGCGGTGATGTCACTGATGTAATATATCACTTGTATGTGGAGAGCGGTGATGTCACTGATGTAATATATCACTTGTATGTGGATTGCTGTGATGTCACTGATGTAATATATCACCTATATGTGGATAGCGGTGATGTTACTGATGAAATATATCGTTATATATGGAGAGTGGTGATGTCACTGATGTAATATATCATTATATGTGGAGAGCAGTGATGTCACTGATGTAATATATCATTATATGTAGACAGCGGTGATGTCACTGATGTAATATATCACCTATATGTGGAGAGCTGTGATGTCACTGATGTAATATATCACTTATTTGTGAAGCGCGGTGATGTCACTGATGTAATATTTCACCTACATGTGGAGAGCAGTGATGTCACTAATGTAATATATCATTATATGTGGAGAGCGGTGATGTCACTGATGTAATATATCACCTATATGTGGAGAGCGGTGATGTTACTGATGTAATTTATCACTTGTATGTGGATTGCTGTGATGTCACTGATGTAATATATCACCTATATGTGGATAGCGGTGATGTTACTGATGAAATATATCGTTATATATGGAGAGCGGTGATGTCACTGATGTAATATATCATTATATGTGGAGAGCTGTGATGTCACTGATGTAATATATCACCTATATGTGGAGAGCAGTGATGTCACTGATGTAATATATCATATGTGGAGATCTGTGATGTCACTGATGTAATATATCACTTGTATGTGGAGAGCGGTGATGTCACTGATGTAATATTTCACCTATATGTGGAGAGCAGTGATGTCACTGATGTAATATATCATTATATGTGGAGAGCAGTGATGTCACTGATGTAATATATTATTATATGTGGAGAGCAGTGTTGTCACTGATGTAATATATCATTATATGTAGACAGCGGTGATGTCACTGATGTAATATATCACCTATATGTGGAGAACTGTGATGTCACTGATGTAATATATCACTTGTATGTGGAGAGCGGTGATGTCACTGATGTAATATATCATTATATGTGGAGAGCAGTGATGTCACTGATGTAATATATCATTATATGTGGAGAGCAGTGATGTCACTGATGTAATATATCACTATATGTAGACAGCGGTGATGTCACTGATGTAATATATCACCTATATGTGGAGAACTGTGATGTCACTGATGTAATATATCACTTGTATGTGGAGAGCGGTGATGTCACTGATGTAATATATCATTATATGTAGACAGCGGTGATGTCACTGATGTAATATATCGTTATATATGGAGAGCGTTGATGTCACTGATGTAATATATCATTATATGTGGAGAACTGTGATGTCACTGTTGTAATATATCACTTGTATGTGGAGAGCGGTGATGTCACTGATGTAATATATCATTATATGTGGAGAGCGGTGATGTCACTAATGTAATATATCACCTATATGTGGAGAGCAGTGATGTCACTGATGTAATATATCACCTATATGTGGAGAACTGTGATGTCACTGATGTAATATATCACCTATATGTGGAGAGCAGTGATGTCACTGATGTAATATATCACTTGTATGTGGATTGCTGTGATGTCACTGATGTAATATATCACCTATATGTGGATAGCGGTGATGTTACTGATGAAATATATCGTTATATATGGAGAGCGTTGATGTCACTGATGTAATATATCATTATATGAGGAGAACTGTGATGTCACTGATGTAATATATCACCTATATGTGGAGAGCAGTGATGTCACTGATGTAATATATCATTATTTGTAGACAGCGGTGATGTCACTGATGTAATATATCACCTATATGTGGAGAACTGTGATGTCACTGATGTAATATATGACGTGTATGTGGAGAGCGGTGATGTCACTGATGTAATATATGACTTGTATGTGGAGAGCGGTGATGTCACTGATGTAATATATCACCTATATGTGGAGAACTGTGATTTCACTGATGTAATATTTCACCTATATGTGGAGAGCTGTGATGTCACTGATGTAATATGTCACTTGTATGTGAAGAGTGGTGATGTCACTGATGTAATATTTAACCTATATGTGGAGAGCAGTGATGTCACTGATGTAATATATCACCTATATGTGGAAAGCAGTGATGTCACTGATGTAATTTATCACTTGTATGTGGATTGCTGAGATGTCACTGATGTAATATATCACTTATATGTGGAGAGCAGTGATGTCACTGATGTAATATATCATTATATGTAGACAGCAGTGATGTCACTGATGTAATATATCACCTATATGTGGAGAGCTGTGATGTCACTGATATAATATATCACTTGTATGTGGATAGCGGTGATGTCACTGATGTAATATATCACTTATATGTGAAGAGCGGTGATGTCACTGATGTAATATTTCACCTATATGTGGAGAGCAGTGATGTCACTGATGTAATATATCACCTATATGTGGAGAGCAGTGATGTCACTGATGTAATATATCATTATATGTGGAGAGCTGTGATGTCACTGATGTAATATATCATTATTTGTGGTCGGGGCCACACCTGAACCGGGACCCTAACTAGTAGTCAGCTAAACGGTTTGATTTGTGCCATAACCGCAACGTCGTAGGGATGACTGAAGGAGGCCATCCCCTGGTGTGATGATGAAATGGAGGGTGGGAAGGGTGGGTGTGTTGAGCAGACGTAGGATGCAGGGGAGGGGGAAATTAGCCTGAATAGCGGGGCAGAGCCCCTCCCACAAATACATGTGGATGTCACTGATGTAATATATCATTATTTGTGGAGAGCTGTGATGTCACTGATGTAATATATCATTATATGTATACAGCGGTGATGTCACTGATGTAATATATCACCTATATGTGGAGAGCTGTGATGTCACTGATGTAATATATTACTTGTATGTGGAGAGCGGTGATGTCACTGATGTAATATATCACTTGTATGTGGAGAGCAGTGATGTCACTGATGTAATATCTCACTTTTATGTGGAGAGCGGTGATGTCACTGATATAATATATCACCTGTATGTGGAGAGCAGTGATGTCACTGATGTAATATATCACCTATATGTGGAAAGCTGTGATGTCACTGATGTAATATATCACTTATATGTGGAGAGCTGTGATGTCACTGATGTAATATATCACTTATATGTAGACAGCGGTGATGTCACTGATGTAATATATCACCTATATGTGGAGAGCAGTGATGTCACTGATGTAATATATTACTTGTATGTTGATTGCTGTGATGTCACTGATGTAATATATCACCTATATGTGGATAGCGGTGATGTTACTGATGAAATATATCGTTATATATGGAGAGCGTTGATGTCACTGATATAATATATCATTATATGTGGAGAACTGTGATGTCACTGATGTAATATATCACCTATATGTGGAGAACTGTGATGTCACTGATGTAATATATGACTTGTATGTGGAGAGCGGTGATGTCACTGATGTAATATATCACTTATATGTGAAGAGCGGTGATGTCACTGATGTAATATATGACTTGTATGTAGACAGCGGTGATGTCACTGATGTAATATATCACCTATATGTGGAGAACTGTGATGTCACTGATGTAATTTATGACTTGTATGTGGAGAGCGGTGATGTCACTGATGTAATATATCACCTATATGTGGAGAGCAGTGATGTCACTGATGTAATATATCATTATATGTGGAAAGCTGTGATGTCACTGATGTAATATATCACTTATATGTGAAGAGCGGTGATGTCACTGATGTAATATTTCACCTATATGTGGAGAGCAGTGATGTCACTGATGTAATATATCATTATATGTAGACAGCGGTGATGTCACTGATGTAATATATCACTTATATGTGGAGAGCGGTGATGTCACTGATGTAATATTTCACCTATATGTGGAGAGCAGTGATGTCACTGATGTAATATATCACCTATATGTGGATAGCGGTGATGTTACTGATGAAATATATCGTTATATATGGAGAGCGGTGATGTCACTGATGTAATATATCATTATATGTAGACAGCGGTGATGTCACTTATGTAATATATCACCTATATGTGGAGAACTGTGATGTCACTGATGTAATATATCACTTGTATGTGGAGAGCAGTGATGTCACTGATGTAATTTATCACTTGTATGTGGATTGCTGTGATGTCACTGATGTAATATATCACCTATATGTGGATAGCGGTGATTTTACTGATAAAATATATCGTTATATATGGAGAGCGGTGATGTCACTGATGTAATATATCATTATATGTGGAGAGCAGTGATGTCACTGATGTAATATATCATTATATGTAGACATCGGTGATGTCACTGATGTAATATATCACCTATATGTGGAGAACTATGATGTCACTGATGTAATATATCATTATATGTAGACAGCGGTGATGTCACTGATGTAATATATCATTATATGTAGACAGCGGTGATGTCACTGATCTAATAAATCACTTGTATGTGGAGAGCGGTGATGTCACTGATGTAATATATCACTTGTATGTGGATTGCTGTGATGTCACTGATGTAATATATCATTATATGTAGACAGCGGTGATGTCACTGATGTAATATATCACTTGTATGTGGAGAGCGGTGATGTCACTGATGTAATATATCACCTATATGTGGAGAGCGGTAATGTCACTGATGTAATATATCACCTATATGTGGAGAGCTGTGATGTCACTGATGTAATATATCATTATATGTGGATTGCTGTGATGTCACTGATGTAATATATCACCTATATGTGGATAGCGGTGATGTTACTGATGAAATATATCGTTATATATGGAGAGTGGTGATGTCACTGATGTAATATATCATTATATGTGGAGAGCAGTGATGTCACTGATGTAATATATCATTATATGTAGACAGCGGTGATGTCACTGATGTAATATATCACCTATATGTGGAGAGCTGTGATGTCACTGATGTAATATATCACTTATTTGTGAAGCGCGGTGATGTCACTGATGTAATATTTCACCTACATGTGGAGAGCAGTGATGTCACTAATGTAATATATCATTATATGTGGAGAGCTGTGATGTTATTGATGTAATATATCACCTATATGTGGAGAGCGGTGATGTCACTGATGTAATATATCACCTATATGTTGCGAGCGGTGATGTCACTGATGTAATATATCACTTGTATGTGGATTGCTGTGATGTCACTGATGTAATATATCACCTATATGTGGATAGCGGTGATGTTACTGATGAAATATATCGTTATATATGGAGAGCGGTGATGTCACTGATGTAATATATCATTATATGTGGAGAGCTGTGATGTCACTGATGTAATATATCACTTGTATGTGGAGAGCGGTGATGTCACTGATGTAATATTTCACCTATATGTGGAGAGCAGTGATGTCACTGACGTAATATATCATTATATGTGGAGAGCAGTGATGTCACTGATGTAATATATTATTATATGTGGAGAGCAGTGTTGTCACTGATGTAATATATCATTATATGTAGACAGCGGTGATGTCACTGATGTAATATATCACCTATATGTGGAGAACTGTGATGTCACTGATGTAATATATCACTTGTATGTGGAGAGCGGTGATGTCACTGATGTAATATATCATTATATGTAGACATCGGTGATGTCACTGATGTAATATATCATTATATGTGGAGAGCGGTGATGTCACTAATGTAATATATCACCTATATGTGGAGAACTGTGATGTCACTGATGTAATATATCACCTATATGTGGAGAGCAGTGATGTCACTGATGTAATATATCACTTGTATGTGGATTGCTGTGATGTCACTGATGTAATATATCACCTGTATGTGGATAGCGGTGATGTTACTGATGAAATATATCGTTATATATGGAGAGCGTTGATGTCACTGATGTAATATATCATTATATGTGGAGAACTGTGATGTCACTGATGTAATATATCACCTATATGTGGAGAGCAGTGATGTCACTGATGTAATATATCATTATTTGTAGACAGCGGTGATGTCACTGATGTAATATATCACCTATATGTGGAGAACTGTGATGTCACTGATGTAATATATGACTTGTATGTGGAGAGCGGTGATGTCACTGATGTAATATATGACTTGTATGTGGAGAGCGGTGATGTCACTGATGTAATATATCACCTATATGTGGAGAGCAGTGATGTCACTGATGTAATATATCATTATATGTAGACAGCGGTGATGTCACTGATGTAATATATCACCTATATGTGGAGAACTGTGATGTCACTGATGTAATATTTCACCTATATGTGGAGAGCTGTGATGTCACTGATGTAATATGTCACTTGTATGTGAAGAGTGGTGATGTCACTGATGTAATATTTAACCTATATGTGGAGAGCAGTGATGTCACTGATGTAATTTATCACTTGTATGTGGATTGCTGTGATGTCACTGATGTAATATATCACTTATATGTGGAGAGCAGTGATGTCACTGATGTAATATATCATTATATGTAGACAGCGGTGATGTCACTGATGTAATATATCACCTATATGTGGAGAGCTGTGATGTCACTGATATAATATATCACTTGTATGTGGATAGCGGTGATGTCACTGATGTAATATATCACTTATATGTGAAGAGCGGTGATGTCACTGATGTAATATTTCACCTATATGTGGAGAGCAGTGATGTCACTGATGTAATATATCATTATATGTAGACAGCGGTGATGTCACTGATGTAATATATCACTTATATGTGGAGAGCGGTGATATCACTGATGTAATATTTCACCTATATGTGGAGAGCAGTGATGTCACTGATGTAATATATCACCTATATGTGGATAGCGGTGATGTTACTGATGAAATATATCGTTATATATGGAGAGCGGTGATGTCACTGATGTAATATATCATTATATGTAGACAGCGGTGATGTCACTGATGTAATATATCACCTATATGTGGAGAGCTGTGATGTCACTGATGTAATATATCACTTGTATGTGGAGAGCAGTGATGTCACTGATGTAATTTATCACTTGTATGTGGATTGCTGTGATGTCACTGATGTAATATATCACCTATATGTGGATAGCGGTGATTTTACTGATAAAATATATCGTTATATATGGAGAGCGGTGATGTCACTGATGTAATATATCATTATATGTGGAGAGCAGTGATGTCACTGATGTAATATATCATTATATGTAGACATCGGTGATGTCACTGATGTAATATATCACCTATATGTGGAGAACTATGATGTCACTGATGTAATATATCATTATATGTAGACAGCGGTGATGTCACTGATGTAATATATCATTATATGTAGACAGCGGTGATGTCACTGATCTAATAAATCACTTGTATGTGGAGAGCGGTGATGTCACTGATGTAATATATCACTTGTATGTGGATTGCTGTGATGTCACTGATGTAATATATCATTATATGTAGACAGCGGTGATGTCACTGATGTAATATATCACTTGTATGTGGAGAGCGGTGATGTCACTGATGTAATATATCACTTGTATGTGGATTGCTGTGATGTCACTGATGTAATATATCACCTATATGTGGATAGCGGTGATGTTACTGATGAAATATATCGTTATATATGGAGAGTGGTGATGTCACTGATGTAATATATCATTATATGTGGAGAGCAGTGATGTCACTGATGTAATATATCATTATATGTAGACAGCGGTGATGTCACTGATGTAATATATCACCTATATGTGGAGAGCTGTGATGTCACTGATGTAATATATCACTTATTTGTGAAGCGCGGTGATGTCACTGATGTAATATTTCACCTACATGTGGAGAGCAGTGATGTCACTAATGTAATATATCATTATATGTGGAGAGCTGTGATGTTACTGATGTAATATATCACCTATATGTGGAGAGCGGTGATGTCACTGATGTAATATATCACCTATATGTGGAGAGCGGTGATGTTACTGATGTAATTTATCACTTGTATGTGGATTGCTGTGATGTCACTGATGTAATATATCACCTATATGTGGATAGCGGTGATGTTACTGATGAAATATATCACCTATATGTGGAGATCTGTGATGTCACTGATGTAATATATCACTTGTATGTGGAGAGCGGTGATGTCACTGATGTAATATATCACCTATATGTGGAGAGCAGTGATGTCACTGATGTAATATATCATTATATGTGGAGAGCAGTGATGTCACTGATGTAATATATTATTATATGTGGAGAGCAGTGTTGTCACTGATGTAATATATCATTATATGTAGACAGCGGTGATGTCACTGATGTAATATATCACCTATATGTGGAGAACTGTGATGTCACTGATGTAATATATCACTTGTATGTGGAGAGCGGTGATGTCACTGATGTAATATATCATTATATGTAGACAGCGGTGATGTCACTGATGTAATATATCGTTATATATGGAGAGCGTTGATGTCACTGATGTAATATATCATTATATGTGGAGAACTGTGATGTCACTGTTGTAATATATCACTTGTATGTGGAGAGCGGTGATGTCACTGATGTAATATATCATTATATGTGGAGAGCGGTGATGTCACTAATGTAATATATCACCTATATGTGGAGAGCAGTGATGTCACTGATGTAATATATCACCTATATGTGGAGAACTGTGATGTCACTGATGTAATATATCACCTATATGTGGAGAGCAGTGATGTCACTGATGTAATATATCACTTGTATGTGGATTGCTGTGATGTCACTGATGTAATATATCACCTATATGTGGATAGCGGTGATGTTACTGATGAAATATATCGTTATATATGGAGAGCGTTGATGTCACTGATGTAATATATCATTATATGAGGAGAACTGTGATGTCACTGATGTAATATATCACCTATATGTGGAGAGCAGTGATGTCACTGATGTAATATATCATTATTTGTAGACAGCGGTGATGTCACTGATGTAATATATCACCTATATGTGGAGAACTGTGATGTCACTGATGTAATATATGACGTGTATGTGGAGAGCGGTGATGTCACTGATGTAATATATGACTTGTATGTGGAGAGCGGTGATGTCACTGATGTAATATATCACCTATATGTGGAGAACTGTGATTTCACTGATGTAATATTTCACCTATATGTGGAGAGCTGTGATGTCACTGATGTAATATGTCACTTGTATGTGAAGAGTGGTGATGTCACTGATGTAATATTTAACCTATATGTGGAGAGCAGTGATGTCACTGATGTAATATATCACCTATATGTGGAAAGCAGTGATGTCACTGATGTAATTTATCACTTGTATGTGGATTGCTGAGATGTCACTGATGTAATATATCACTTATATGTGGAGAGCAGTGATGTCACTGATGTAATATATCATTATATGTAGACAGCAGTGATGTCACTGATGTAATATATCACCTATATGTGGAGAGCTGTGATGTCACTGATATAATATATCACTTGTATGTGGATAGCGGTGATGTCACTGATGTAATATATCACTTATATGTGAAGAGCGGTGATGTCACTGATGTAATATATCACTTATATGTGAAGAGCGGTGATGTCACTGATGTAATATTTCACCTATATGTGGAGAGCAGTGATGTCACTGATGTAATATATCACCTATATGTGGAGAGCAGTGATGTCACTGATGTAATATATCATTATATGTGGAGAGCTGTGATGTCACTGATGTAATATATCATTATTTGTGGTCGGGGCCACACCTGAACCGGGACCCTAACTAGTAGTCAGCTAAACGGTTTGATTTGTGCCATAACCGCAATGTCGTAGGGATGACTGAAGGAGGCCATCCCCTGGTGTGATGATGAAATGGAGGGTGGGAAGGGTGGGTGTGTTGAGCAGACGTAGGATGCAGGGGAGGGGGAAATTAGCCTGAATAGCGGGGCAGAGCCCCTCCCACAAATACATGTGGATGTCACTGATGTAATATATCATTATTTGTGGAGAGCTGTGATGTCACTGATGTAATATATCATTATATGTATACAGCGGTGATGTCACTGATGTAATATATCACCTATATGTGGAGAGCTGTGATGTCACTGATGTAATATATTACTTGTATGTGGAGAGCGGTGATGTCACTGATGTAATATATCACTTGTATGTGGAGAGCAGTGATGTCACTGATGTAATATCTCACTTTTATGTGGAGAGCGGTGATGTCACTGATATAATATATCACCTGTATGTGGAGAGCAGTGATGTCACTGATGTAATATATCATTATATGTGGAAAGCTGTGATGTCACTGATGTAATATATCACTTATATGTAGACAGCGGTGATGTCACTGATGTAATATATCACTTATATGTAGACAGCGGTGATGTCACTGATGTAATATATCACCTATATGTGGAGAGCAGTGATGTCACTGATGTAATATATTACTTGTATGTTGATTGCTGTGATGTCACTGATGTAATATATCACCTATATGTGGATAGCGGTGATGTTACTGATGAAATATATCGTTATATATGGAGAGCGTTGATGTCACTGATATAATATATCATTATATGTGGAGAACTGTGATGTCACTGATGTAATATATCACCTATATGTGGAGAACTGTGATGTCACTGATGTAATATATGACTTGTATGTGGAGAGCGGTGATGTCACTGATGTAATATATCACTTATATGTGAAGAGCGGTGATGTCACTGATGTAATATATGACTTGTATGTAGACAGCGGTGATGTCACTGATGTAATATATCACCTATATGTGGAGAACTGTGATGTCACTGATGTAATTTATGACTTGTATGTGGAGAGCAGTGATGTCACTGATGTAATATATCATGATATGTGGAGAGCAGTGATGTCACTGATGTAATATATCATTATATGTGGAAAGCTGTGATGTCACTGATGTAATATATCACTTATATGTGAAGAGTGGTGATGTCACTGATGTAAAATTTCACCTATATGTGGAGAGCAGTGATGTCACTGATGTAATATATCATTATATGTAGACAGCGGTGATGTCACTGATGTAATATATCACTTATATGTGGAGAGCGGTGATGTCACTGATGTAATATTTCACCTATATGTGGAGAGCAGTGATGTCACTGATGTAATATATCACCTATATGTGGATAGCGGTGATGTTACTGATGAAATATATCGTTATATATGGAGAGCGGTGATGTCACTGATGTAATATATCATTATATGTAGACAGCGGTGATGTCACTTATGTAATATATCACCTATATGTGGAGAACTGTGATGTCACTGATGTAATATATCACTTGTATGTGGAGAGCAGTGATGTCACTGATGTAATTTATCACTTGTATGTGGATTGCTGTGATGTCACTGATGTAATATATCACCTATATGTGGATAGCGGTGATTTTACTGATAAAATATATCGTTATATATGGAGAGCGGTGATGTCACTGATGTAATATATCACCTATATGTGGAGAACTATGATGTCACTGATGTAATATATCATTATATGTAGACAGCGGTGATGTCACTGATGTAATATATCATTATATGTAGACAGCGGTGATGTCACTGATCTAATAAATCACTTGTATGTGGAGAGCGGTGATGTCACTGATGTAATATATCACTTGTATGTGGATTGCTGTGATGTCACTGATGTAATATATCATTATATGTAGACAGCGGTGATGTCACTGATCTAATAAATCACTTGTATGTGGAGAGCGGTGATGTCACTGATGTAATATATCACTTGTATGTGGATTGCTGTGATGTCACTGATGTAATATATCATTATATGTAGACAGCGGTGATGTCACTGATGTAATATATCACTTGTATGTGGAGAGCGGTGATGTCACTGATGTAATATTTCACCTATATGTGGAGAGCAGTGATGTCACTGATGTAATATATCATTATATGTGGAGAGCTGTGATGTCACTGATGTAATATATCATTATTTGTGGTCGGGGCCACACCTGAACCGGGACCCTAACTAGTATTTAGCTAAACGGTTTGATTTGTGCCGTGACCGCAACGTCGTAGGGATGACTGAAGGAGGCCATCCCCTGGTGTGACGATGAAATAGAGGGTGGGAAGGGTGGGTGTGTTGAGCAGACGTAGGATGCAGGGGAGGGGGAAAGGAGCCTGAATAGCGGGGCAGAGCCCCTCCCACAAATACATGTGGATGTCACTGATGTAATATATCATTATATGTGGAGAGCTGTGATGTCACTGATGTAATATATCACCTATATGTGGAGAGCGGTGATGTCACTGATGTAATATATCGTTATATATGGAGAGCTGTGATGTCACTGATGTAATATATCACTTGTATGTGAAGAGCGGTGATGTCACTGATGTAATATATCACTTATATGTGAAGAGCGGTGATGTCACTGATGTAATATATCACTTATATGTGAAGAGCGGTGATGTCACTGATGTAATATTTCACCTATATGTGGAGAGCAGTGATGTCACTGATGTAATATATCACCTATATGTGGAGAGCAGTGATGTCACTGATGTAATATATCATTATATGTGGAGAGCTGTGATGTCACTGATGTAATATATCATTATTTGTGGTCGGGGCCACACCTGAACCGGGACCCTAACTAGTAGTCAGCTAAACGGTTTGATTTGTGCCATAACCGCAATGTCGTAGGGATGACTGAAGGAGGCCATCCCCTGGTGTGATGATGAAATGGAGGGTGGGAAGGGTGGGTGTGTTGAGCAGACGTAGGATGCAGGGGAGGGGGAAATTAGCCTGAATAGCGGGGCAGAGCCCCTCCCACAAATACATGTGGATGTCACTGATGTAATATATCATTATTTGTGGAGAGCTGTGATGTCACTGATGTAATATATCATTATATGTATACAGCGGTGATGTCACTGATGTAATATATCACCTATATGTGGAGAGCTGTGATGTCACTGATGTAATATATTACTTGTATGTGGAGAGCGGTGATGTCACTGATGTAATATATCACTTGTATGTGGAGAGCAGTGATGTCACTGATGTAATATCTCACTTTTATGTGGAGAGCGGTGATGTCACTGATGTAATATATCACTTATATGTAGACAGCGGTGATGTCACTGATGTAATATATCACCTATATGTGGAGAGCAGTGATGTCACTGATGTAATATATTACTTGTATGTTGATTGCTGTGATGTCACTGATGTAATATATCACCTATATGTGGATAGCGGTGATGTTACTGATGAAATATATCGTTATATATGGAGAGCGTTGATGTCACTGATATAATATATCATTATATGTAGACAGCGGTGATGTCACTTATGTAATATATCACCTATATGTGGAGAGCTGTGATGTCACTGATGTAATATATCACTTGTATGTGGAGAGCGGTGATGTCACTGATGTAATATATCACTTATATGTGGAGAGCGGTGATGTCACTGATGTAATATATCACCTATATGTGGAGAGCGGTGATGTCACTGATGTAATATATCACCTATATGTGGAGAGCAGTGATGTCACTGATATAATATATCACCTATATGTGGAGAGCTGTGATGTCACTGATGTAATATATGACTTGTATGTGGAGAGCGGTGATGTCACTGATGTAATATATCACCTATATGTGAAGAGCGGTGACGTCACTGATGTAATATATCACCTATATATGGAGAGCGGTGATGTCACTGATGTAATATATCACCTATATGTGGAGAGCAGTGATGTCACTGATGTAATATATCACCTATATGTGGAGAGCTGTGATGTCACTGATGTAATATATCATTATTTGTGGTCGGGGCCACACCTGAACCGGGACCCTAACTAGTAACTCATCTCCACCTAGATAGTCCGGGCTTTATGCCTTAGTACTTTATTCTTTTTAGGTATAATTTCATGTTATTTGATGTTACATTATTATTTATTCGTGTTGATTTTTTATTTGACATTGCGTTGTATTTTATTTAGTCTCGGACTATACATGTTGTGTCTGTGTTTGGTTTTATTCTTACCCTGGTTCATTGTCTCTATGTCGATGCTTTATTGGTTTTACACTTTATGGATGTGCACATTATTACAGTTCTCTGGGCCTTGTGGCTTTTTTGGGTGTTTAGGATTGACTATTACTGGCATAAGGTATAGCTCAAGTCAGCGCCCCCCCCCCCTGAGATTCGGCCACACGGAGGGCCAGAGACGCACCTCATTTATTTAAGGACAACTGACTTTTAATAAATTAGGTTCGTCAGGCCGGCTTCGCCTCACACTTTATTTTTTCTTTTAATCCGTCAGAAGAACAGAAAAATGAAGAAACACCGAATCCTGTAAAAATAAAAACCTATATGTACATTTGTTT
Organism: Bufo bufo; assembly: GCF_905171765.1. Classification (NCBI taxonomy): domain Eukaryota; kingdom Metazoa; phylum Chordata; class Amphibia; order Anura; family Bufonidae; genus Bufo; species Bufo bufo. The sequence goes on from NW_024400409.1 coordinate 31,713, forward strand.
TGCATTATTTCCATCAGAGATCTGCACCAGGACTTATTTTTTCAGTGAAAAATAACGAGGCTCTGAGGACAGCGCTGGCGCTGTTATTTCTCACCCTGCACAATCCTCCCTCCGACCAGTCCTCCTCCGGCCGGTGAACAGGTCGATGGCTTCCTGATGGTCAGTGAGGTCTGAGGTGAGGAGAAGCTCATGCTCCTGGTGCTGATCTGCCTTCTCCTCAGATAAACCCCGCCTTTGTGGCAGCCATTTTGAATAATTACGTTTTCAACCTATAGAAATTGACCTCATTTGCATAATTACCCACAATGCATTGCAAAAAGTCTCCCTAAGTTAAATGAACATTGAAAAGTATATATTAAATCCCAAATTTGACTTAAAAAACAGAATTTTAAGACAAAGTGGGCGGAGCCTATTTGAACCACAGGCCGGAGCTGTCCGGACCCTCCGGCAGAGATTCCCAGGCACAGGTATGTGGAATAATAATTTTGATTTTAAAAAAAATATATATACTTATTTTTGTTTTTTATTTTTAAAAGTGGTAGTACTGTAGAAAGTGGGTATTTGATGAGCTTCAGGTCTTCAATATAAAAAATAACTGACAGTAGTGTTCAGAGCCTCCCGCCACCACACATTGCAGTAGCTCAGGCCTCCACCAGGGAGCACTGTTCACACTGGTCAGCCTCCAGCCACCACACATTGCAGTAGCTCAGGCCTCCACCAGGGAGCACTGTTCACACTGGTCAGCCTCCAGCCACCACACACTGCAGTAGCTCAGGCCTCCACCAGGGAGCACTGTTCACACTGGTCAGCCTCCAGCCACCACACACTGCAGTAGCTCAGGCCTCCACCAGGGAGCACTGTTCACACTGGTCAGCCTCCCACCACCGCACACTGCAGTAGCTCAGGCCTCCACCAGGGAGCAGACTTCCCAGCCCACAAGACATTATGAGGACAGAAGCGCTCGCCATGTAAGGCCCTGTATGTACACACACAGCGGTACCTTCACTGCAATGATCATTTAACCTAAGGAGACTTTCAGGCGGTGCACTATGGGAAATATGCAAATTAATGGGTTGAGAATACATTTTTAGCCAATAGAAAAGCAGAGATATCAGACGCATGTTTTTCCTGAGACCCGCCCTGTGTGCAGAGCTTGTAATTATATGACAGATGGACTGGGACAAACCAACTGAACAACCAGCTCTTTCTTATAAAACGTATTTCTTATATTTCTGGACAAACCAATTATCCCACATGGGGAACAAAGCTGATGTGCCTTCTCCTGAGATAAACCCTGCCTTTGAGGCAGCCATTTTGAATAATTACGTTTTCAATCTATAGAAATGGACCTCATTTGCATAATTACC
>NW_024400410.1:0-33169 GCF_905171765.1 Bufo bufo
AACATTGTATTGCAGATTCCAATGCTCTGGGCCCTCTATAGTGTCTTTAATCTGTGGTGTTCTGTAGACAGCAGTGTGCTAAGTCAGAAAACCGTGTGTGTATGGCAGATTCCAGCAATCTGGGCCTAAGAGATAGTGTCTAGAATCTGTGGCGTTCTGTATACAATGCTGAAACTACATCAGGAAACATTGTATTGCAGATTCCAATGCTCTGGGCCCTCTATAGTGTCTTTAATCTGTGGTGTTCTGTAGACAGCAGTGTGCTAAGTCAGAAAACAGTGTGTGTATGGCAGATTCCAGCAATCTGGGCCTAAGATAGTGTCTAGAATCTGTGGCGTTCTGTATACAATGCTGAAACTACATCAGGAAACATTGTATTGCAGATTCCAATGCTCTGGGCCCTCTATAGTGTCTTTAATCTGTGGTGTTCTGTAGACAGCAGTGTGGCTAAGTCAGAAAAACAGTGTGTGTATGGCAGATTCCAGCAATCTGGGCCTAAGATAGTGTCTAGAATCTGTGGCGTTCTGTATACAATGCTGAAACTACATCAGGAAACATTGTATTGCAGATTCCAATGCCCTGGGCCCTCTATAGTGTCTTTAATCTGTGGTGTTCTGTAGACAGCAGTGTGCTAAGTCAGAAAACAGTGTGTGTATGGCAGATTCCAGCAATCTGGGCCTAAGATAGTGTCTAGAATCTGTGGCGTTCTGTATACAATGCTGAACTACATCAGGAAACATTGTATTGCAGATTCCAATGCTCTGGGCCCTCTATAGTGTCTTTATCTGTGGTGTTCTGTAGACAGCAGTGTGCTAAGTCAGAAAACAGTGAGTGTATGGCAGATTCCAGCAATCTGGGCCTAAGATAGTGTCTAGAATCTGTGGCGTTCTGTATACAATGCTGAAACTACATCAGGAAACATTGTATTGCAGATTCCAATGCTCTGGGCCCTCTTAGTGTCTTTAATCTGTGGTGTTCTGTAGACAGCAGTGTGCTAAGTCAGAAAACAGTGTGTGTATGGCAGATTCCAGCAATCTGGGCCTAGATAGTGTCTAGAATCTGTGGCGTTCTGTATACAATGCTGAAAACTACATCAGGAAACATTGTATTGCAGATTCCAATGCTCTGGGCCCTCTATAGTGTCTTTAATCTGTGGTGTTCTGTAGACAGCAGTGTGCTAAATCAGAAAACAGTGTGTGTATGGCAGATTCCAGCAATCTGGGCCTAAGATAGTGTCTAGAATCTGTGGCGTTCTGTATACAATGCTGAAACTACATCAGGAAACATTGTATTGCAGATTCCAATGCTCTGGGCCCTCTATAGTGTCTTTAATCTGTGGTGTTCTGTAGACAGCAGTGTGCTAAGTCAGAAAACAGTGTGTGTATGGCAGATTCCAGCAATCTGGGCCTAAGATAGTGTCTAGAATCTGTGGCGTTCTGTATACAATGCTTGAAACTACATCAGGAAACATTGTATTGCAGATTCCAATGCTCTGGGCCCTCTAGAGTGTCTTTAATCTGTGGTGTTCATGTAGACAGCAGTGTGCTAATCAGAAAACAGTGTGTGTATGGCAGATTCAGCAATCTGGGCCTAAGATAGTGTCTAGAATCTGTGGCGTTCTGTATACAATGCTGAAACTACATCAGGAAAATTGTATTGCAGATTCCAATGCTCTGGGCCCTCTAGAGTGTCTTTAATCTGTGGTGTTCTGTAGACAGCAGTGTGCTAAGTCAGAAAACAGTGTGTGTATGGCAGATTCCAGCAATCTGGGCCTAAGATAGTGTCTAGAATCTGTGGCGTTCTGTATACAATGCTGAAACTTCATCAGGAAACATTGTATTGCAGATTCCAATGCTCTGGGCCCTCTAGAGTGTCTTTAATCTGTGGTGTTCTGTAGACAGCAGTGTGCTAAGTCAGAAAACAGTGTGTGTATGGCAGATTCCAGCAATCTGGGCCTAAGATAGTGTCTAGAATCTGTGGCGTTCTGTATACAATGCTGAAACTACATCAGGAAACATTGTATTGCAGATTCCAATGCTCTGGGCCCTCTAGAGTGTCTTTAATCTGTGGTGTTCTGTAGACAGCAGGTGTGCTAAGTCAGAAAAACAGTGTGTGTATGGCAGATTCCAGCAATCTGGGCCTAAGATAGTGTCTAGAATCTGTGGCGTTCTGTATACAATGCTGAAACTACATCAGGAAACATTGTATTGCAGATTCCAATGCTCTGGGCCCTCTAGAGTGTCTTTAATCTGTGGTGTTCTGTAGACAGCAGTGTGCTAAGTCAGAAAAACAGTGTGTGTATGGCAGATTCCAGCAATCTGGGCCTAAGATAGTGTCTAGAATCTGTGGCGTTCTGTATACAATGCTGAAACTACATCAGGAAACATTGTATTGCAGATTCCAATGCTCTGGGCCCTCTAGAGTGTCTTTAATCTGTGGTGTTCTGTAGACAGCAGTGTGCTAAGTCAGAAAACAGTGTGTGTATGGCAGATTCCAGCAATCTGGGCCTAAGATAGTGTCTAGAATCTGTGGCGTTCTGTATACAATGCTGAAAACTACATCAGGAAACATTGTATTGCAGATTCCAATGCTCTGGGCCCTCTAGAGTGTCTTTAATCTGTGGTGTTCTGTAGACAGCAGTGTGCTAAGTCAGAAAACAGTGTGTGTATGGCAGATTCCAGCAATCTGGGCCTAAGATAGTGTCTAGAATCTGTGGCGTTCTGTATTACAATGCTGAAACTACATCAGGAAACATTGTATTGCAGATTCCAATGCTCTGGCCCTCTAGAGTGTCTTTAATCTGTGGTGTTCTGTAGACAGCAGTGTGCTAAGTCAGAAAACAGTGTGTGTATGGCAGATTCAGCAATCTGGGCCTAAGATAGTGTCTAGAATCTGTGGCGTTCTGTATACAATGCTGAAACTACATCAGGAAACATTGTATTGCAGATTCCAATGCTCTGGGCCCTCTAGAGTGTCTTTAATCTGTGGTGTTCTGTAGACAGCAGTGTGCTAAGTCAGAAAACAGTGTGTGTATGCAGATTCCAGCAATCTGGGCCTAAGATAGTGTCTAGAATCTGTGGCGTTCTGTATACAATGCTGAAACTACATCAGGAAACATTGTATTGCAGATTCAATGCTCTGGGCCCTCTAGAGTGTCTTAATCTGTGGTGTCTGTAGACAGCAGTGTGCTAAGTCAGAAACAGTGTGTGTATGGCAGATTCCAGCAATCTGGGCCTAAGATAGTGTCTAGAATCTGTGGCGTTCTGTATACAATGCTGAAACTACATCAGGAAAACATTGTATTGCAGATTCCAATGCTCTGGGCCCTCTAGAGTGTCTTTAATCTGTGGTGTTCTGTAGACAGCAGTGTGCTAAGTCAGAAAAACAGTGTGTGTATGGCAGATTCCAGCAATCTGGGCCTAAGATAGTGTCTAGAATCTGTGGCGTTCTGTATACAATGCTGAAACTACATCAGGAAACATTGTATTGCAGATTCCAATGCTCTGGGCCCTCTAGAGTGTCTTTAATCTGTGGTGTTCTGTAGACAGCAGTGTGCTAAGTCAGAAAACAGTGTGTGTATGGCAGATTCCAGCAATCTGGCCTAAGATAGTGTCTAGAATCTGTGGCGTTCTGTATACAATGCTGAAACTACATCAGGAAACATTGTATTGCAGATTCAATGCTCTGGGCCCTCTAGAGTGTCTTTAATCTGTGGTGTTCTGTAGACAGCAGTGTGCTAAGTCAGAAAACAGTGTGTGTATGGCAGATTCCAGCAATCTGGGCCTAAGATAGTGTCTAGAATCTGTGGCTTTCTGTATACAATGCTGAAACTACATCAGGAAACATTGTATTGCAGATTCCAATGCTCTGGGCCCTCTAGAGTGTCTTTAATCTGTGGTGTTCTGTAGACAGCAGTGTGCTAAGTCAGAAAACAGTGTGTGTATGGCAGATTCCAGCAATCTGGGCCTAAGATAGTGTCTAGAATCTGTGGGTTCTGTATACAATGCTGAAACTACATCAGGAACATTGTATTGCAGATTCCAATGCTCTGGGCCCTCTAGAGTGTCTTTAATCTGTGGTGTTCTGTAGACAGCAGTGTGCTAAGTCAGAAAACAGTGTGTGTATGGCAGATTCCAGCAATCTGGGCCTAAGATAGTGTCTAGAATCTGTGGCGTTCTGTATACAATGCTGAAACTACATCAGGAAACATTGTATTGCAGATTCCAATGCTCTGGGCCCTCTAGAGTGTCTTTAATCTGTGGTGTTCTGTAGACAGCAGTGTGCTAAGTCAGAAAACAGTGTGTGTATGGCAGATTCCAGCAATCTGGGCCTAAGATAGTGTCTAGAATCTGTGGCGTTCTGTATACAATGCTGAAACTACATCAGGAAACATTGTATTGCAGATTCCAATGCTCTGGGCCCTCTAGAGTGTCTTTAATCTGTGGTGTTCTGTAGACAGCAGTGTGCTAAGTCAGAAAACAGTGTGTGTATGGCAGATTCCAGCAATCTGGGCCTAAGATAGTGTCTAGAATCTGTGGCGTTCTGTATACAATGCTGAAAACTACATCAGGAAACATTGTATTGCAGATTCCAATGCTCTGGGCCCTCTAGAGTGTCTTTAATCTGTGGTGTTCTGTAGACAGCAGTGTGCTAAGTCAGAAAACAGTGTGTGTATGGCAGATTCCAGCAATCTGGGCCTAAGATAGTGTCTAGAATCTGTGGCGTTCTGTATACAATGCTGAAACTACATCAGGAAACATTGTATTGCAGATTCCAATGCTCTGGGCCCCTCTAGAGTGTCTTTAATCTGTGGTGTTCTGTAGACAGCAGTGTGCTAAGTCAGAAAACAGTGTGTGTATGGCAGATTCAGCAATCTGGGCCTAAGATAGTGTCTAGAATCTGTGGCGTTCTGTATACAATGCTGAAACTACATCAGGAAACATTGTATTGCAGATTCCAATGCTCTGGGCCTCTAGAGTGTCTTTAATCTGTGGTGTTCTGTAGACAGCAGTGTGCTAAGTCAGAAAACAGTGTGTGTATGGCAGATTCCAGCAATCTGGGCCTAAGATAGTGTCTAGAATCTGTGGCGTTCTGTATACAATGCTGAAACTACATCAGGAAACATTGTATTGCAGATTCCAATGCTCTGGGCCCTCTAGTGTGTCTTTAATCTGTGGTGTTCTGTAGACAGCAGTGTGCTAAGTCAGAAAACAGTGTGTGTATGGCAGATTCCAGCAATCTGGGCCTAAGATAGTGTCTAGAATCTGTGGCGTTCTGTATACAATGCTGAAACTACATCAGGAAACATTGTATTGCAGATTCCAATGCTCTGGGCCCCTCTAGAGTGTCTTTAATCTGTGGTGTTCTGTAGACAGCAGTGTGCTGGTCAGAAACAGTGTGTGTATGGCAGATTCCAGCAATCTGGGCCTAAGATAGTGTCTAGAATCTGTGGCGTTCTGTATACCAATGCTGAAACTACATCAGGAAACATTGTATTGCAGATTCCAATGCTCTGGGCCCTCTAGAGTGTCTTTAATCTGTGGTGTTCTGTAGACAGCAGTGTGCTAAGTCAGAAAACAGTGTGTGTATGGCAGATTCCAGCAATCTGGGCCTAAGATAGTGTCTAGAATCTGTGGCGTTCTGTATACAATGCTGAAACTACATCAGGAAACATTGTATTGCAGATTCCAATGCTCTGGGCCCTCTAGAGTGTCTTTAATCTGTGGTGTTCTGTAGACAGCAGTGTGCTAAGTCAGAAACAGTGTGTGTATGGCAGATTCCAGCAATCTGGGCCTAAGATAGTGTCTAGAATCTGTGGCGTTCTGTATACAATGCTGAAACTACATCAGGAACCATTGTATTGCAGATTCCAATGCTCTGGGCCCTCTAGAGTGTCTTTAATCTGTGGTGTTCTGTAGACAGCAGTGTGCTAAGTCAGAAAACAGTGTGTGTATGGCAGATTCCAGCAATCTGGGCCTAAGATAGTGTCTAGAATCTGTGGCGTTCTGTATACAATGCTGAAAACTACATCAGGAAACATTGTATTGCAGATTCCAATGCTCTGGGCCCTCTAGAGTGTCTTTAATCTGTGGTGTTCTGTAGACAGCAGTGTGCTAAGTCAGAAAACAGTGTGTGTATGGCAGATTCCAGCAATCTGGGCCTAGATAGTGTCTAGAATCTGTGGCGTTCTGTATACAATGCTGAAACTACATCAGGAAACATTGGTATTGCAGATTCCAATGCTCTGGGCCCTCTAGAGTGTCTTTAATCTGTGGTGTTCTGTAGACAGCAGTGTGCTAAGTCAGAAAACAGTGTGTGTATGGCAGATTCCAGCAATCTGGGCCTAAGATAGTGTCTAGAATCTGTGGCGTTATGTATACAATGCTGAAACTACATCAGGAAACATTGTATTGCAGATTCCAATGCTCTGGGCCCTCTAGAGTGTCTTTAATCTGTGGTGTTCTGTAGACAGCAGTGTGCTAAGTCAGAAAACAGTGTGTGTATGGCAGATCCAGCAATCTGGGCCTAAGATAGTGTCTAGAATCTGTGGCGTTCTGTATACAATGCTGAAACTACATCAGGAAACATTGTATTGCAGATTCCAATGCTCTGGGCCTCTAGAGTGTCTTTAATCTGTGGTGTTCTGTAGACAGCAGTGTGCTAAGTCAGAAAACAGTGTGTGTATGAGATTCAGCAATCTGGGCCTAAGATAGTGTCTAGAATCTGTGGCGTCTGTATACAATGCTGAAACTACATCAGGAAACATTGTATTGCAGATTCCAATGCTCTGGGCCCTCTAGAGTGTCTTTAATCTGTGGTGTTCTGTAGACAGCAGTGTGCTAAGTCAGAAAACAGTGTGTGTATGGCAGATTCCAGCAATCTGGGCCTAAGATAGTGTCTAGAATCTGTGGCGTTCTGTATACAATGCTGAAACTACATCAGGAAACATTGGTATTGCAGATTCCAATGCTCTGGGCCCTCTAGAGTGTCTTTAATCTGTGGTGTTCTGTAGACAGCAGTGTGCTAAGTCAGAAAACAGTGTGTGTATGGCAGATTCCAGCAATCTGGGCCTAAGATAGTGTCTAGAATCTGTGGCGTTCTGTATACAATGCTGAAACTACATCAGGAAACATGGTATTGCAGATTCCAATGCTCTGGGCCCTCTAGAGTGTCTTTAATCTGTGGTGTTCTGTAGACAGCAGTGTGCTAAGTCAGAAAACAGTGTGTGTATGGCAGATTCCAGCAATCTGGGCCTAAGATAGTGTCTAGAATCTGTGGCGTTCTGTATACAATGCTGAAACTACATCAGGAAACATGGTATTGCAGATTCCAATGCTCTGGGCCCTCTAGAGTGTCTTTAATCTGTGGTGTTCTGTAGACAGCAGTGTGCTAAGTCAGAAAACAGTGTGTGTATGGCAGATTCCAGCAATCTGGGCCTAAGATAGTGTCTAGAATCTGTGGCGTTCTGTATACAATGCTGAAACTACATCAGGAAACATGGTATTGCAGATTCCAATGCTCTGGGCCCTCTAGAGTGTCTTTAATCTGTGGTGTTCTGTAGACAGCAGTGTGCTAAGTCAGAAAACAGTGTGTGTATGGCAGATTCCAGCAATCTGGGCCTAAGATAGTGTCTAGAATCTGTGGCGTTCTGTATACAATGCTGAAACTACATCAGGAAACATTGTATTGCAGATTCCAATGCTCTGGGCCCTCTAGAGTGTCTTTAATCTGTGGTGTTCTGTAGACAGCAGTGTGCTAAGTCAGAAAACAGTGTGTGTATGGCAGATTCCAGCAATCTGGGCCTAAGATAGTGTCTAGAATCTGTGGCGTTCTGTATACAATGCTGAAACTACATCAGGAAACATGGTATTGCAGATTCCAATGCTCTGGGCCCTCTAGAGTGTCTTTAATCTGTGGTGTTCTGTAGACAGCAGTGTGCTAAGTCAGAAAACAGTGTGTGTATGGCAGATTCCAGCAATCTGGGCCTAAGATAGTGTCTAGAATCTGTGGCGTTCTGTATACAATGCTGAAACTACATCAGGAAACATTGTATTGCAGATTCCAATGCTCTGGGCCCTCTAGAGTGTCTTTAATCTGTGGTGTTCTGTAGACAGCAGTGTGCTAAGTCAGAAAACAGTGTGTGTATGGCAGATTCCAGCAATCTGGGCCTAAGATAGTGTCTAGAATCTGTGGCGTTCTGTATACAATGCTGAAACTACATCAGGAAACATTGTATTGCAGATTCCAATGCTCTGGGCCCTCTAGAGTGTCTTTAATCTGTGGTGTTCTGTAGACAGCAGTGTGCTAAGTCAGAAAACAGTGTGTGTATGGCAGATTCCAGCAATCTGGGCCTAAGATAGTGTCTAGAATCTGTGGCGTTCTGTATACAATGCTGAAACTACATCAGGAAACATTGTATTGCAGATTCCAATGCTCTGGGCCCTCTAGAGTGTCTTTAATCTGTGGTGTTCTGTAGACAGCAGTGTGCTAAGTCAGAAAACAGTGTGTGTATGGCAGATTCCAGCAATCTGGGCCTAAGATAGTGTCTAGAATCTGTGGCGTTCTGTATACAATGCTGAAACTACATCAGGAAACATTGTATTGCAGATTCCAATGCTCTGGGCCCTCTAGAGTGTCTTTAATCTGTGGTGTTCTGTAGACAGCAGTGTGCTAAGTCAGAAAACAGTGTGTGTATGGCAGATTCCAGCAATCTGGGCCTAAGATAGTGTCTAGAATCTGTGGCGTTCTGTATACAATGCTGAAACTACATCAGGAAACATTGTATTGCAGATTCCAATGCTCTGGGCCCTCTAGAGTGTCTTTAATCTGTGGTGTTCTGTAGACAGCAGTGTGCTAAGTCAGAAAACAGTGTGTGTATGGCAGATTCCAGCAATCTGGGCCTAAGATAGTGTCTAGAATCTGTGGCGTTCTGTATACAATGCTGAAACTACATCAGGAAACATGGTATTGCAGATTCCAATGCTCTGGGCCCTCTAGAGTGTCTTTAATCTGTGGTGTTCTGTAGACAGCAGTGTGCTAAGTCAGAAAACAGTGTGTGTATGGCAGATTCCAGCAATCTGGGCCTAAGATAGTGTCTAGAATCTGTGGCGTTCTGTATACAATGCTGAAACTACATCAGGAAACATTGTATTGCAGATTCCAATGCTCTGGGCCCTCTAGAGTGTCTTTAATCTGTGGTGTTCTGTAGACAGCAGTGTGCTGAGTCAGAAAACAGTGTGTGTATGGCAGATTCCAGCAATCTGGGCCTAAGATAGTGTCTAGAATCTGTGGCGTTCTGTATACAATGCTGAAACTACATCAGGAAACATGGTATTGCAGATTCCAATGCTCTGGGCCCTCTAGAGTGTCTTTAATCTGTGGTGTTCTGTAGACAGCACTGTGCTAAGTCAGAAAACAGTGTGTGTATGGCAGATTATAGCAATCTGGGCCTAAAATAGTGTCTAGAATCTGTGGCATTCTATATACAATGCTGAAACTACATCAGGAAACATGGTATTGCAGATTCCAATGCTCTGGGCCCTCTAGAGTGTCTTTAATCTGTGGTGTTCTGTAGACAGCAGTGTGCTGAGTCAGAAAACAGTGTGTGTATGGCAGATTCCAGCAATCTGGGCCTAAGATAGTGTCTAGAATCTGTGGCGTTCTGTATACAATGCTGAAACTACATCAGGAAACATGGTATTGCAGATTCCAATGCTCTGGGCCCTCTAGAGTGTCTTTAATCTGTGGTGTTCTGTAGACAGCAGTGTGCTAAGTCAGAAAACAGTGTGTGTATGGCAGATTCCAGCAATCTGGGCCTAAGATAGTGTCTAGAATCTGTGGCGTTCTGTATACAATGCTGAAACTACATCAGGAAACATGGTATTGCAGATTCCAATGCTCTGGGCCCTCTAGAGTGTCTTTAATCTGTGGTGTTCTGTAGACAGCAGTGTGCTAAGTCAGAAAACAGTGTGTGTATGGCAGATTCCAGCAATCTGGGCCTAAGATAGTGTCTAGAATCTGTGGCGTTCTGTATACAATGCTGAAACTACATCAGGAAACATGGTATTGCAGATTCCAATGCTCTGGGCCCTCTAGAGTGTCTTTAATCTGTGGTGTTCTGTAGACAGCACTGTGCTAAGTCAGAAAACAGTGTGTGTATGGCAGATTATAGCAATCTGGGCCTAAAATAGTGTCTAGAATCTGTGGCATTCTATATACAATGCTGAAACTACATCAGGAAACATGGTATTGCAGATTCCAATGCTCTGGGCCCTCTAGAGTGTCTTTAATCTGTGGTGTTCTGTAGACAGCAGTGTGCTGAGTCAGAAAACAGTGTGTGTATGGCAGATTCCAGCAATCTGGGCCTAAGATAGTGTCTAGAATCTGTGGCGTTCTGTATACAATGCTGAAACTACATCAGGAAACATGGTATTGCAGATTCCAATGCTCTGGGCCCTCTAGAGTGTCTTTAATCTGTGGTGTTCTGTAGACAGCAGTGTGCTGAGTCAGAAAACAGTGTGTGTATGGCAGATTCCAGCAATCTGGGCCTAAGATAGTGTCTAGAATCTGTGGCGTTCTGTATACAATGCTGAAACTACATCAGGAAACATGGTATTGCAGATTCCAATGCTCTGGGCCCTCTAGAGTGTCTTTAATCTGTGGTGTTCTGTAGACAGCAGTGTGCTAAGTCAGAAAACAGTGTGTGTATGGCAGATTCCAGCAATCTGGGCCTAAGATAGTGTCTAGAATCTGTGGCGTTCTGTATACAATGCTGAAACTACATCAGGAAACATGGTATTGCAGATTCCAATGCTCTGGGCCCTCTAGAGTGTCTTTAATCTGTGGTGTTCTGTAGACAGCAGTGTGCTGAGTCAGAAAACAGTGTGTGTATGGCAGATTCCAGCAATCTGGGCCTAAGATAGTGTCTAGAATCTGTGGCGTTCTGTATACAATGCTGAAACTACATCAGGAAACATGGTATTGCAGATTCCAATGCTCTGGGCCCTCTAGAGTGTCTTTAATCTGTGGTGTTCTGTAGACAGCAGTGTGCTGAGTCAGAAAACAGTGTGTGTATGGCAGATTCCAGCAATCTGGGCCTAAGATAGTGTCTAGAATCTGTGGCGTTCTGTATACAATGCTGAAACTACATCAGGAAACATGGTATTGCAGATTCCAATGCTCTGGGCCCTCTAGAGTGTCTTTAATCTGTGGTGTTCTGTAGACAGCAGTGTGCTAAGTCAGAAAACAGTGTGTGTATGGCAGATTCCAGCAATCTGGGCCTAAGATAGTGTCTAGAATCTGTGGCGTTCTGTATACAATGCTGAAACTACATCAGGAAACATGGTATTGCAGATTCCAATGCTCTGGGCCCTCTAGAGTGTCTTTAATCTGTGGTGTTCTGTAGACAGCAGTGTGCTGAGTCAGAAAACAGTGTGTGTATGGCAGATTCCAGCAATCTGGGCCTAAGATAGTGTCTAGAATCTGTGGCGTTCTGTATACAATGCTGAAACTACATCAGGAAACATGGTATTGCAGATTCCAATGCTCTGGGCCCTCTAGAGTGTCTTTAATCTGTGGTGTTCTGTAGACAGCACTGTGCTAAGTCAGAAAACAGTGTGTGTATGGCAGATTATAGCAATCTGGGCCTAAAATAGTGTCTAGAATCTGTGGCATTCTATATACAATGCTGAAACTACATCAGGAAACATGGTATTGCAGATTCCAATGCTCTGGGCCCTCTAGAGTGTCTTTAATCTGTGGTGTTCTGTAGACAGCAGTGTGCTGAGTCAGAAAACAGTGTGTGTATGGCAGATTCCAGCAATCTGGGCCTAAGATAGTGTCTAGAATCTGTGGCGTTCTGTATACAATGCTGAAACTACATCAGGAAACATGGTATTGCAGATTCCAATGCTCTGGGCCCTCTAGAGTGTCTTTAATCTGTGGTGTTCTGTAGACAGCAGTGTGCTAAGTCAGAAAACAGTGTGTGTATGGCAGATTCCAGCAATCTGGGCCTAAGATAGTGTCTAGAATCTGTGGCGTTCTGTATACAATGCTGAAACTACATCAGGAAACATGGTATTGCAGATTCCAATGCTCTGGGCCCTCTAGAGTGTCTTTAATCTGTGGTGTTCTGTAGACAGCACTGTGCTAAGTCAGAAAACAGTGTGTGTATGGCAGATTATAGCAATCTGGGCCTAAAATAGTGTCTAGAATCTGTGGCATTCTATATACAATGCTGAAACTACATCAGGAAACATGGTATTGCAGATTCCAATGCTCTGGGCCCTCTAGAGTGTCTTTAATCTGTGGTGTTCTGTAGACAGCAGTGTGCTGAGTCAGAAAACAGTGTGTGTATGGCAGATTCCAGCAATCTGGGCCTAAGATAGTGTCTAGAATCTGTGGCGTTCTGTATACAATGCTGAAACTACATCAGGAAACATGGTATTGCAGATTCCAATGCTCTGGGCCCTCTAGAGTGTCTTTAATCTGTGGTGTTCTGTAGACAGCAGTGTGCTGAGTCAGAAAACAGTGTGTGTATGGCAGATTCCAGCAATCTGGGCCTAAGATAGTGTCTAGAATCTGTGGCGTTCTGTATACAATGCTGAAACTACATCAGGAAACATGGTATTGCAGATTCCAATGCTCTGGGCCCTCTAGAGTGTCTTTAATCTGTGGTGTTCTGTAGACAGCAGTGTGCTAAGTCAGAAAACAGTGTGTGTATGGCAGATTCCAGCAATCTGGGCCTAAGATAGTGTCTAGAATCTGTGGCGTTCTGTATACAATGCTGAAACTACATCAGGAAACATGGTATTGCAGATTCCAATGCTCTGGGCCCTCTAGAGTGTCTTTAATCTGTGGTGTTCTGTAGACAGCAGTGTGCTGAGTCAGAAAACAGTGTGTGTATGGCAGATTCCAGCAATCTGGGCCTAAGATAGTGTCTAGAATCTGTGGCGTTCTGTATACAATGCTGAAACTACATCAGGAAACATGGTATTGCAGATTCCAATGCTCTGGGCCCTCTAGAGTGTCTTTAATCTGTGGTGTTCTGTAGACAGCAGTGTGCTAAGTCAGAAAACAGTGTGTGTATGGCAGATTCCAGCAATCTGGGCCTAAGATAGTGTCTAGAATCTGTGGCGTTCTGTATACAATGCTGAAACTACATCAGGAAACATGGTATTGCAGATTCCAATGCTCTGGGCCCTCTAGAGTGTCTTTAATCTGTGGTGTTCTGTAGACAGCAGTGTGCTGAGTCAGAAAACAGTGTGTGTATGGCAGATTCCAGCAATCTGGGCCTAAGATAGTGTCTAGAATCTGTGGCGTTCTGTATAAAATGCTGAAACTACATCAGGAAACATGGTATTGCAGATTCCAATGCTCTGGGCCCTCTAGAGTGTCTTTAATCTGTGGTGTTCTGTAGACAGCAGTGTGCTAAATCAGAAAACAGTGTGTGTATGGCAGATTATAGCAATCTGGGCCTAAGATAGTGTCTAGAATCTGTGACGTTCTGTATACAATGCTGAAACTACATCAGGAAACATGGTATTGCAGATTCCAATGCTCTGGGCCCTCTAGAGTGTCTTTAATCTGTGGTGTTCTGTAGACAGCAGTGTGCTAAGTCAGAAAACAGTGTGTGTATGGCAGATTCCAGCAATCTGGGCCTAAGATAGTGTCTAGAATCTGTGGCGTTCTGTATACAATGCTGAAACTACATCAGGAAACATGGTATTGCAGATTCCAATGCTCTGGGCCCTCTAGAGTGTCTTTAATCTGTGGTGTTCTGTAGACAGCAGTGTGCTGAGTCAGAAAACAGTGTGTGTATGGCAGATTCCAGCAATCTGGGCCTAAGATAGTGTCTAGAATCTGTGGCGTTCTGTATAAAATGCTGAAACTACATCAGGAAACATGGTATTGCAGATTCCAATGCTCTGGGCCCTCTAGAGTGTCTTTAATCTGTGGTGTTCTGTAGACAGCAGTGTGCTAAGTCAGAAAACAGTGTGTGTATGGCAGATTATAGCAATCTGGGCCTAAGATAGTGTCTAGAATCTGTGACGTTCTGTATACAATGCTGAAACTACATCAGGAAACATGGTATTGCAGATTCCAATGCTCTGGGCCCTCTAGAGCAGTGTTTTCCAACCTTTTTTGTGCAAAGGCACACTTTTTTCATGAAAAAAATCACGAGGCACACCACCACTTTTTTGACTTAGCTATAAGTTCAGCAACGTGATAGCTAGCTTTAAGAGCTCTTTCATTTACCTTTGTGTTTTTTCTCATGAAAGTTGCCTGTTTCTCCGTGTTTTCACGCAGGCGAACAAAATAGTCTGCATTCTTGTTTTGAAGCGAAGGGTGTTTCGTTTGGAGATGGCGTTTAAGTTTACTTGGGACCATAGCACTGTTAGATAGCTTTTCACCACACACCAAGCACAGTGGAGTTGGTTTCTTTGCATCTCCGGTGAAAGTAAATCCAAATGAAATATAGCTTTCGCTATATTGCCTTGTGCCAGAGAATTTGCTTGAGCTAACCATCTTTGCTTTCTTTTGATCCCCACTCATACTTGGGCTCTCATCTGGCTCCGAATTTTGTTCAGGGTCCAGTTCTTTCCTTTTCAAAAACTTGTCCATCACTGTATCTGCTCCTGTCTCACTGTCACTCAGTACTTACTGTGCTTGTCTCCTCCAGATAGCCGCTGTCCGTCACACCTAAGGCGCTCTTCTCCATCCAGATCCATCAATCAGCGCTCTTCTGCTCATGTCTCCTCCAGATCCATCACTCAGCGCTCCTCTGCGCTGCGATGCGATAATCAGATCCATCGGCGCTCTTCTGCGCATCAGATCCATCAATCAGCGCTCTTCTGCTCATGTCTCCTCCAGATCCATCACTCAGCGCTCCTCTGCGCTGCGACGCGATAATCAGATCCATCGGCGCTCTTCTGCGCATCGGTGATCTACTGCGATGTCTCCTCCTGTCAGACTGTAACAGGACAGTGACACCGGAGCTATATAGTCCGTAACATGCGGCTTCAGCTCACAAATAGACCAAATTGGAATTTTTCCCCACGGCACACCAGACAATATCTCACGGCACACTAGTGTGCCGCGGCACAGTGGTTGAAAAACACTGCTCTAGAGTGTCTTTAATCTGTGGTGTTCTGTAGACAGCAGTGTGCTAAGTCAGAAAACAGTGTGTGTATGGCAGATTATAGCAATCTGGGCCTAAGATAGTGTCTAGAATCTGTGACGTTCTGTATACAATGCTGAAACTACATCAGGAAACATGGTATTGCAGATTCCAATGCTCTGGGCCCTCTAGAGTGTCTTTAATCTGTGGTGTTCTGTAGACAGCAGTGTGCTAAGTCAGAAAACAGTGTGTGTATGGCAGATTATAGCAATCTGGGCCTAAGATAGTGTCTAGAATCTGTGACGTTCTGTATACAATGCTGAAACTACATCAGGAAACATGGTATTGCAGATTCCAATGCTCTGGGCCCTCTAGAGTGTCTTTAATCTGTGGTGTTCTGTAGACAGCAGTGTGCTAAGTCAGAAAACAGTGTGTGTATGGCAGATTCCAGCAATCTGGGCCTAAGATAGTGTCTAGAATCTGTGGCGTTCTGTATACAATGCTGAAACTACATCAGGAAACATGGTATTGCAGATTCCAATGCTCTGGGCCCTCTAGAGTGTCTTTAATCTGTGGTGTTCTGTAGACAGCAGTGTGCTAAGTCAGAAAACAGTGTGTGTATGGCAGATTCCAGCAATCTGGGCCTAAGATAGTGTCTAGAATCTGTGGCGTTCTGTATACAATGCTGAAACTACATCAGGAAACATGGTATTGCAGATTCCAATGCTCTGGGCCCTCTAGAGTGTCTTTAATCTGTGGTGTTCTGTAGACAGCAGTGTGCTAAGTCAGAAAACAGTGTGTGTATGACAGATTATAGCAATCTGGGCCTAAAATAGTGTCTAGAATCTGTGGCATTCTATATACAATGCTGAAACTACATCAGGAAACATGGTATTGCAGATTCCAATGCTCTGGGCCCTCTAGAGTGTCTTTAATCTGTGGTGTTCTGTAGACAGCAGTGTGCTGAGTCAGAAAACAGTGTGTGTATGGCAGATTCCAGCAATCTGGGCCTAAGATAGTGTCTAGAATCTGTGGCGTTCTGTATACAATGCTGAAACTACATCAGGAAACATGGTATTGCAGATTCCAATGCTCTGGGCCCTCTAGAGTGTCTTTAATCTGTGGTGTTCTGTAGACAGCAGTGTGCTGAGTCAGAAAACAGTGTGTGTATGGCAGATTCCAGCAATCTGGGCCTAAGATAGTGTCTAGAATCTGTGGCGTTCTGTATACAATGCTGAAACTACATCAGGAAACATGGTATTGCAGATTCCAATGCTCTGGGCCCTCTAGAGTGTCTTTAATCTGTGGTGTTCTGTAGACAGCAGTGTGCTAAGTCAGAAAACAGTGTGTGTATGGCAGATTCCAGCAATCTGGGCCTAAGATAGTGTCTAGAATCTGTGGCGTTCTGTATACAATGCTGAAACTACATCAGGAAACATGGTATTGCAGATTCCAATGCTCTGGGCCCTCTAGAGTGTCTTTAATCTGTGGTGTTCTGTAGACAGCAGTGTGCTGAGTCAGAAAACAGTGTGTGTATGGCAGATTCCAGCAATCTGGGCCTAAGATAGTGTCTAGAATCTGTGGCGTTCTGTATACAATGCTGAAACTACATCAGGAAACATGGTATTGCAGATTCCAATGCTCTGGGCCCTCTAGATGGATCCATATCTGGATCGTGGGATACTTCGTGTCTGTGTAGAGTGCACTATTGACATTATTGTCAGTGCACCCTGCACAGGTTCAGCCCAAGCTCCCATGTTACCCCTGATGAGCTTGTTACTCATCTCTCCTAGCGAAACGTGCATGTAGGGATCAGGTAAGCAAGGGCTTTCTAGGGCGCACAATTCCAGGGTGAGGTTCCTGTTGGTGACTGGTGGCGGGTCTCCGTCATCCGGTCACATAGGGCAGCGTAGGTTCCTAGGGTGACTCTAGGGCCAGCCAGTTTTGCCATCCACCCTGGTTCATGCTAATTGCCGCCAGCAACGGTGTGCACATCAATCAACACCGGCCGGACAATTGCTGATTTTGGAGCGTTTCATCTATGTGGTAGGACCAACCGGTTACTTATTGGTGCCGCCGAGCATCATTTATCTGATATTGGCACTTCTTGCATCCGTTTGGTATACCGCCGTGTTGCTCCGAATGTGTATATACATATAATTTGTTGTTATCTCTTATCTCGGGACCCATTTTTTCTAAATTGCTCTAATTAAACGTTAAGTTTTACTCTGACCACATATTACTTCTTCTGTTTGTTCCAGGTGGTCACCCACAATATTTAAATTGCTATTTTTGTACTCAATTTTTCTTGGTATGGCAGGTTTCTTGTCTGTTGGTCTCAATACGGACACATGGTTGGATGAGGCTAAGGAGGTCTTCTGTGATAAATCATATGTGCAAAAGAAATTTGTTCCCTCTTTCAAAACTGCTTTCAAGGAATTGAACAAACTTTATAAAGAACATCTATCGAGCTGGTGGGAGGTGCAGAGCCTCGATAATTATATCAAGCATGGCATTGTTCCCAGGGGCCTGAGGATTTCTATCACCCCTGTCAGTCGACAGAGAAGTCCTGGCTTTAGTAACCGCTGGGAACAATTAGCCACCGCCAGCTCCCTTCAGTTCATGGTTTTGTTATTAGAGGAGGAGAAGTTAAATCTTGAGAGTCTGGGGGAGCGATTAAAGGCTCAGATTGAAGTTACTAAAACCTTCACCCAGGACCCCGACTTCATTAACAAAGAGAAATTATTGCAAACATCTATAGAGAAATATCAATTTTATCTTCGAGAGCGGAAACACCGGCAATTTAACAAGGATCTTGCCGAATTTAAGGACAATAAGGCGTATTCCGTTCTCAAAGATAAAGTCACTGTCAGGGAGGTGGCCTCCGATTTATCCACTACGGAGACTGACCACTCTGATAGTGACCGTGAGCAAACAAGCTCAGTATCTAGACGGAAGACTCAAAATAGAAGGGGCGGGGGACGTGGAAGTAGGGGAAGGGGTTTACCCCAGAGTTTTTTTAGATCAGGCTATCCCCTATCCGCTGAGGAACAGGTCGCGGACACGGGATCAGCAGGCCCCCAGGTAATTAATCTGTCCAAGCGAATACTAAATACAACTGAGATGGCTGTCCTCAGCAAGGGCCTATCTTTTGTCCCCACTCGCCGTTTTGACACCTTTACTTGGACAAAGGATTTAAATTTGTTCATAAGAAAATTAAGGTGGCGTAAGTTCTTTAGACACAAGGATGAACGGCAGTGTTTGGAACTGGGTATCCCCTTGGATATTTTATCTGATGTCAGACTGCTGTACAGTTTGGAGGAAACAGTTGGAGGTTCATCTGGTCTGGGCCCCTTTACGACCCTTAAAAATAAAAGTACCAGAATGCCTCCTTCTAGCGATATATCGTGTTTGGATATCTTTCTCAAACTGGTATCCGCAGATCTGAAACAAATCACCTCTCTTCCCTCCTGCAACAATTGCACTAGGGAAGAATGGGTAGCCATCACTTCACTTAAAAATGACTCCACGATCACCGTCAAGCCCTCAGATAAAGGGGGCAACACGGTGATCCTGAACACAGCGGATTATAAGGGTATGTGCGAACAGATCCTCCGGGACAAAAAAAGCTATGAGGCTCTGCCATATAATCCAACTGACGTGTATTTAGTTGAACTCTTGGATATTTTACAGGACGCCAAAACCAAGAATCTAATTTCTGCTGAGGAACTGGACTTTCTTTATCCCAAGCACCCGGTGATCGCCACCTTCTATAGCCTACCGAAGGTGCATAAGGGGACAACCCCCCTTAAAGGTAGGCCGATTGTCTCGGGTGTTGGCTGTCTCAGTCAAAACTTGGGTGTCTATATCGACAAAGTCCTTATGCCCTTCGTGGTGTCCCTGCCATCTTATGTCAGGGACACCATGGACCTGCTTAAAAGACTGGATGGGGTGAGCATTGATCCACAGGCCATACTGGGCAGCATCGATGTGGAGGCTTTGTACTCATCCATCCCTCACACAGTTGGTCTTAAGGCAGTCGGATACTATCTTAGTATGAGGGGCTGTCAGTACTCCGAGCATAACATCTTCGTCCTGAGACTGCTTGAATATCTGTTGACGCACAACTTTTTCCTCTTTGGCACAAGACTCTACCACCAGCTCAGGGGCACGGCGATGGGTTGCTCCTGTGCGCCGGCGTACGCTAACTTGCTCCTGGGCTGGTGGGAGTCTACCTATGTGTTCTCTGAGGAGATGTCGTCGAGTACCGGGCCCATAGGCCTGTGGGCCCGTTACATCGACGACGTCTTCCTCATCTGGAACGACTCAAAGTCGTCCTTCTCTGACTTTGTCGCTAAATTAAACTGCAACGACATAGGTTTGAGGTTCACGCACGACTCCCATCCAGTGAGCCTCCCTTTCCTCGATGTCTCTATATCGAGGAAAGGTGATGATGAGCTTTCTACTACCATTTTTAGAAAGCCGACCTCTACAAATTCGGTCCTCCACTGGAGTAGTAGCCACCCTACCCCCCTGAAAAGGGGCATTCCATGTGGCCAATACCTGCGCCTCATGCGTAACTGCTCCGAGGGACCTGATTTTAAAAAGAGGGCTAATGAGCTGAGGACCAGATTCCTTAATAGGGGGTACCCCGATGATGTACTCAGACAGGCCTACCATAGGGCGACCGACACGGCTCGCCCTGATCTCCTGGTGCCTAGGGTAAGACCGCCCCAGGATCAGAAGATCCGATTACTAGGTACTTTTGATGGCTGTGCTGACAAGATTAGAGGGATCCTCAAGAAGCACTGGCCCATCTTGCTGATGGACCCCGATATTAAAGAAGCCGTGCATGATTACCCCCAGATAACATTTAGAAGGGGTAGTAATTTAAAGGATCTTCTTGTTCACAGCCACTTTACACCTGTCCCTAGGCAAGGCACCTGGCTCGACCGCAGGCCAATCGGCTGCTTTAGATGTAGTGGATGTGTAGCCTGTGGGTTTATTCAACCAGGTAAAACCTTTTACAGCTCCAATCTGTCAAAAACGTTCCCCATCAGGGATTTCATCAACTGCAAGACGCAGGGCGTCATTTATAAGATCACTTGCGCCTGCGGTTTGGAATACGTGGGAAAAACTAAACGCGAGCTGCGTAGACGCCTGGGGGAGCATCTTGGCGACATTGCCAATAACAGGGACACGGCAGTGTCAAGGCATGTCCACGATCACCATCAGGGGAATTCAAATTGCCTCAAGGCAATAGGTATTGAGCAAGTTGTCCGTCCGGCCCGTGGTGGAGACTGGGACCGCATGCTACTCCAGAGAGAATCTCGCTGGATTTTCACGCTGGGCACAGTCTCACCCACGGGGCTTAATGAACAGCTTAACTTCAGCTGTTTCATATAGCTCAATGATGGGTCACCTATAATGTATCTTGATGGTGCCTCTTTATGTCTTGATACATATACATAGTGGTGTATGCATATTCACTGCTATACCCCTTATCTGGGTATATACCATCACCTTCCCCATCCCCCTCCGTCCTCGTTTACCTGTCCCCTTTTCCTGATGTCATTTCCCTTTTGCCCCTTTTACCTGTGTTCTTATACTGCCAACATAGCCTTGATTCTTATATTTGTTTTATCTATATGCCATTAATACCTTTTCTATATTAAAAGCGCAGCAACATATCTGGAGCTGTGCGATCCGACGGTGCCTGGGAATAGCGTCCTGTTTGCTAGGCAACCGTCGCGTCATCTCGCGTGCATCTGCGAGATGTGGCGTGGTGACGTCACTCCAGTCACTTACGTCCGCTACCCTGCCCTCCTCTCTCTGTGCGTAGCTTCGTTCCGCGCATGCGCGGACGTCCACCGCTCGCTCCGACTGAGGTGGGTGTGTCTTTAGCCAAGCCTCTTTCTGAAGCTGGCTTTCACTTTAAAAGGTAGCGTCTCTCCAGCGCTACCTAGGCTACATCAGTCCATGCGTCTCAGTGAGCTGTTAGGAGAGGGTTCTATATCTTGACCCCCCCCTTCCCTCCTATAGCTAACTCTCCCACTTGGATCCATATCTGGATCGTGGGATACTTCGTGTCTGTGTAGAGTGCACTATTGACATTATTGTCAGTGCACCCTGCACAGGTTCAGCCCAAGCTCCCATGTTACCCCTGATGAGCTTGTTACTCATCTCTCCTAGCGAAACGTGCATGTAGGGATCAGGTAAGCAAGGGCTTTCTAGGGCGCACAATTCCAGGGTGAGGTTCCTGTTGGTGACTGGTGGCGGGTCTCCGTCATCCGGTCACATAGGGCAGCGTAGGTTCCTAGGGTGACTCTAGGGCCAGCCAGTTTTGCCATCCACCCTGGTTCATGCTAATTGCCGCCAGCAACGGTGTGCACATCAATCAACACCGGCCGGACAATTGCTGATTTTGGAGCGTTTCATCTATGTGGTAGGACCAACCGGTTACTTATTGGTGCCGCCGAGCATCATTTATCTGATATTGGCACTTCTTGCATCCGTTTGGTATACCGCCGTGTTGCTCCGAATGTGTATATACATATAATTTGTTGTTATCTCTTATCTCGGGACCCATTTTTTCTAAAATCCTCTAATTAAACGTTAAGTTTTACTCTGACCACATATTACTTCTTCTGCCCTCTAGAGTGTCTTTAATCTGTGGTGTTCTGTAGACAGCAGTGTGCTAAGTCAGAAAACAGTGTGTGTATGGCAGATTCCAGCAATCTGGGCCTAAGATAGTGTCTAGAATCTGTGGCGTTCTGTATACAATGCTGAAACTACATCAGGAAACATGGTATTGCAGATTCCAATGCTCTGGGCCCTCTAGAGTGTCTTTAATCTGTGGTGTTCTGTAGACAGCAGTGTGCTGAGTCAGAAAACAGTGTGTGTATGGCAGATTCCAGCAATCTGGGCCTAAGATAGTGTCTAGAATCTGTGGCGTTCTGTATAAAATGCTGAAACTACATCAGGAAACATGGTATTGCAGATTCCAATGCTCTGGGCCCTCTAGAGTGTCTTTAATCTGTAGTGTTCTGTAGACAGCAGTGTGCTAAGTCAGAAAACAGTGTGTGTATGGCAGATTATAGCAATCTGGGCCTAAGATAGTGTCTAGAATCTGTGACGTTCTGTATACAATGCTGAAACTACATCAGGAAACATGGTATTGCAGATTCCAATGCTCTGGGCCCTCTAGAGCAGTGTTTTCCAACCTTTTTTGTGCAAAGGCACACTTTTTTCATGAAAAAAATCACGAGGCACACCACCACTTTTTTGACTTAGCTATAAGTTCAGCAACGTGATAGCTAGCTTTAAGAGCTCTTTCATTTACCTTTGTGTTTTTTCTCATGAAAGTTGCCTGTTTCTCCGTGTTTTCACGCAGGCGAACAAAATAGTCTGCATTCTTGTTTTGAAGCGAAGGGTGTTTCGTTTGGAGATGGCGTTTAAGTTTACTTGGGACCATAGCACTGTTAGATAGCTTTTCACCACACACCAAGCACAGTGGAGTTGGTTTCTTTGCATCTCCGGTGAAAGTAAATCCAAATGAAATATAGCTTTCGCTATATTGCCTTGTGCCAGAGAATTTGCTTGAGCTAACCATCTTTGCTTTCTTTTGATCCCCACTCATACTTGGGCTCTCATCTGGCTCCGAATTTTGTTCAGGGTCCAGTTCTTTCCTTTTCAAAAACTTGTCCATCACTGTATCTGCTCCTGTCTCACTGTCACTCAGTACTTACTGTGCTTGTCTCCTCCAGATAGCCGCTGTCCGTCACACCTAAGGCGCTCTTCTCCATCCAGATCCATCAATCAGCGCTCTTCTGCTCATGTCTCCTCCAGATCCATCACTCAGCGCTCCTCTGCGCTGCGATGCGATAATCAGATCCATCGGCGCTCTTCTGCGCATCAGATCCATCAATCAGCGCTCTTCTGCTCATGTCTCCTCCAGATCCATCACTCAGCGCTCCTCTGCGCTGCGACGCGATAATCAGATCCATCGGCGCTCTTCTGCGCATCGGTGATCTACTGCGATGTCTCCTCCTGTCAGACTGTAACAGGACAGTGACACCGGAGCTATATAGTCCGTAACATGCGGCTTCAGCTCACAAATAGACCAAATTGGAATTTTTCCCCACGGCACACCAGACAATATCTCACGGCACACTAGTGTGCCGCGGCACAGTGGTTGAAAAACACTGCTCTAGAGTGTCTTTAATCTGTGGTGTTCTGTAGACAGCAGTGTGCTAAGTCAGAAAACAGTGTGTGTATGGCAGATTATAGCAATCTGGGCCTAAGATAGTGTCTAGAATCTGTGACGTTCTGTATACAATGCTGAAACTACATCAGGAAACATGGTATTGCAGATTCCAATGCTCTGGGCCCTCTAGAGTGTCTTTAATCTGTGGTGTTCTGTAGACAGCAGTGTGCTAAATCAGAAAACAGTGTGTGTATGGCAGATTATAGCAATCTGGGCCTAAGATAGTGTCTAGAATCTGTGGCGTTCTGTATACAATGCTGAAACTACATCAGGAAACATGGTATTGCAGATTCCAATGCTCTGGGCCCTCTAGAGTGTCTTTAATCTGTGGTGTTCTGTAGACAGCAGTGTGCTAAGTCAGAAAACAGTGTGTGTATGGCAGATTATAGCAATCTGGGCCTAAGATAGTGTCTAGAATCTGTGGCGTTCTGTATACAATGCTGAAACTACATCAGGAAACATGGTATTGCAGATTCCAATGCTCTGGGCCCTCTAGAGTGTCTTTAATCTGTGGTGTTCTGTAGACAGCAGTGTGCTGAGTCAGAAAACTGTGTGTATGGCAGATTCCAGCAATCTGGGCCTAAGATAGTGTCTAGAATCTGTGGCGTTCTGTATACAATGCTGAAACTACATCAGGAAACATGGTATTGCAGATTCCAATGCTCTGGGCCCTCTAGAGTGTCTTTAATCTGTGGTGTTCTGTAGACAGCAGTGTGCTAAGTCAGAAAACAGTGTGTGTATGGCAGATTCCAGCAATCTGGGCCTAAGATAGTGTCTAGAATCTGTGGCGTTCTGTATACAATGCTGAAACTACATCAGGAAACATGGTATTGCAGATTCCAATGCTCTGGGCCCTCTAGAGTGTCTTTAATCTGTGGTGTTCTGTAGACAGCAGTGTGCTGAGTCAGAAAACAGTGTGTGTATGGCAGATTCCAGCAATCTGGGCCTAAGATAGTGTCTAGAATCTGTGGCGTTCTGTATACAATGCTGAAACTACATCAGGAAACATGGTATTGCAGATTCCAATGCTCTGGGCCCTCTAGAGTGTCTTTAATCTGTGGTGTTCTGTAGACAGCAGTGTGCTGAGTCAGAAAACAGTGTGTGTATGGCAGATTCCAGCAATCTGGGCCTAAGATAGTGTCTAGAATCTGTGGCGTTCTGTATACAATGCTGAAACTACATCAGGAAACATGGTATTGCAGATTCCAATGCTCTGGGCCCTCTAGAGTGTCTTTAATCTGTGGTGTTCTGTAGACAGCACTGTGCTAAGTCGGAAAACAGTGTGTGTATGGCAGATTATAGCAATCTGGGCCTAAGATAGTGTCTAGAATCTGTGGCATTCTGTATACAATGCTGAAACTACATCAGGAAACATGGTATTGCAGATTCCAATGCTCTGGGCCCTCTAGAGTGTCTTTAATCTGTGGTGTTCTGTAGACAGCAGTGTGCTGAGTCAGAAAACAGTGTGTGTATGGCAGATTCCAGCAATCTGGGCCTAAGATAGTGTCTAGAATCTGTGGCGTTCTGTATACAATGCTGAAACTACATCAGGAAACATGGTATTGCAGATTCCAATGCTCTGGGCCCTCTAGAGTGTCTTTAATCTGTGGTGTTCTGTAGACAGCAGTGTGCTGAGTCATAAAACAGTGTGTGTATGGCAGATTCCAGCAATCTGGGCCTAAGATAGTGTCTAGAATCTGTGGCGTTCTGTATACAATGCTGAAACTACATCAGGAAACATGGTATTGCAGATTCCAATGCTCTGGGCCCTCTAGAGTGTCTTTAATCTGTGGTGTTCTGTAGACAGCAGTGTGCTGAGTCAGAAAACAGTGTGTGTATGGCAGATTCCAGCAATCTGGGCCTAAGATAGTGTCTAGAATCTGTGGCGTTCTGTATACAATGCTGAAACTACATCAGGAAACATGGTATTGCAGATTCCAATGCTCTGGGCCCTCTAGAGTGTCTTTAATCTGTGGTGTTCTGTAGACAGCAGTGTGCTGAGTCAGAAAACAGTGTGTGTATGGCAGATTCCAGCAATCTGGGCCTAAGATAGTGTCTAGAATCTGTGGCGTTCTGTATACAATGCTGAAACTACATCAGGAAACATGGTATTGCAGATTCCAATGCTCTGGGCCCTCTAGAGTGTCTTTAATCTGTGGTGTTCTGTAGACAGCAGTGTGCTGAGTCAGAAAACAGTGTGTGTATGGCAGATTCCAGCAATCTGGGCCTAAGATAGTGTCTAGAATCTGTGGCGTTCTGTATACAATGCTGAAACTACATCAGGAAACATGGTATTGCAGATTCCAATGCTCTGGGCCCTCTAGAGTGTCTTTAATCTGTGGTGTTCTGTAGACAGCAGTGTGCTAAGTCAGAAAACAATGTGTGTATGGCAGATTCCAGCAATCTGGGCCTAAGATAGTGTCTAGAATCTGTGGCGTTCTGTATACAATGCTGAAACTACATCAGGAAACATGGTATTGCAGATTCCAATGCTCTGGGCCCTCTAGAGTGTCTTTAATCTGTGGTGTTCTGTAGACAGCAGTGTGCTGAGTCAGAAAACAGTGTGTGTATGGCAGATTCCAGCAATCTGGGCCTAAGATAGTGTCTAGAATCTGTGGCGTTCTGTATACAATGCTGAAACTACATCAGGAAACATGGTATTGCAGATTCCAATGCTCTGGGCCCTCTAGAGTGTCTTTAATCTGTGGTGTTCTGTAGACAGCAGTGTGCTGAGTCAGAAAACAGTGTGTGTATGGCAGATTCCAGCAATCTGGGCCTAAGATAGTGTCTAGAATCTGTGGCGTTCTGTATACAATGCTGAAACTACATCAGGAAACATGTTATTGCAGATTCCAATGCTCTGGGCCCTCTAGAGTGTCTTTAATCTGTGGTGTTCTGTAGACAGCACTGTGCTAAGTCAGAAAACAGTGTGTGTATGGCAGATTATAGCAATCTGGGCCTAAGATAGTGTCTAGAATCTGTGGCATTCTGTATACAATGCTGAAACTACATCAGGAAACATGGTATTGCAGATTCCAATGCTCTGGGCCCTCTAGAGTGTCTTTAATCTGTGGTGTTCTGTAGACAGCAGTGTGCTGAGTCAGAAAACAGTGTGTGTATGGCAGATTCCAGCAATCTGGGCCTAAGATAGTGTCTAGAATCTGTGGCGTTCTGTATACAATGCTGAAACTACATCAGGAAACATGGTATTGCAGATTCCAATGCTCTGGGCCCTCTAGAGTGTCTTTAATCTGTGGTGTTCTGTAGACAGCAGTGTGCTGAGTCATAAAACAGTGTGTGTATGGCAGATTCCAGCAATCTGGGCCTAAGATAGTGTCTAGAATCTGTGGCGTTCTGTATACAATGCTGAAACTACATCAGGAAACATGGTATTGCAGATTCCAATGCTCTGGGCCCTCTAGAGTGTCTTTAATCTGTGGTGTTCTGTAGACAGCAGTGTGCTGAGTCAGAAAACAGTGTGTGTATGGCAG
Source organism: Bufo bufo (assembly GCF_905171765.1). Lineage (NCBI taxonomy): Eukaryota > Metazoa > Chordata > Amphibia > Anura > Bufonidae > Bufo > Bufo bufo. Next base: position 26,876 of record NW_024400410.1, read on the forward strand.
ATTCCAGCAATCTGGGCCTAAGATAGTGTCTAGAATCTGTGGCGTTCTGTATACAATGCTGAAACTACATCAGGAAACATGGTATTGCAGATTCCAATGCTCTGGGCCCTCTAGAGTGTCTTTAATCTGTGGTGTTCTGTAGACAGCAGTGTGCTGAGTCAGAAAACAGTGTGTGTATGGCAGATTCCAGCAATCTGGGCCTAAGATAGTGTCTAGAATCTGTGGCGTTCTGTATACAATGCTGAAACTACATCAGGAAACATGGTATTGCAGATTCCAATGCTCTGGGCCCTCTAGAGTGTCTTTAATCTGTGGTGTTCTGTAGACAGCAGTGTGCTGAGTCAGAAAACAGTGTGTGTATGGCAGATTCCAGCAATCTGGGCCTAAGATAGTGTCTAGAATCTGTGGCGTTCTGTATACAATGCTGAAACTACATCAGGAAACATGGTATTGCAGATTCCAATGCTCTGGGCCCTCTAGAGTGTCTTTAATCTGTGGTGTTCTGTAGACAGCAGTGTGCTAAGTCAGAAAACAGTGTGTGTATGGCAGATTCCAGCAATCTGGGCCTAAGATAGTGTCTAGAATCTGTGGCGTTCTGTATACAATGCTGAAACTACATCAGGAAACATGGTATTGCAGATTCCAATGCTCTGGGCCCTCTAGAGTGTCTTTAATCTGTGGTGTTCTGTAGACAGCAGTGTGCTGAGTCAGAAAACAGTGTGTGTATGGCAGATTCCAGCAATCTGGGCCTAAGATAGTGTCTAGAATCTGTGGCGTTCTGTATACAATGCTGAAACTACATCAGGAAACATGGTATTGCAGATTCCAATGCTCTGGGCCCTCTAGAGTGTCTTTAATCTGTGGTGTTCTGTAGACAGCAGTGTGCTAAGTCAGAAAACAGTGTGTGTATGGCAGATTCCAGCAATCTGGGCCTAAGATAGTGTCTAGAATCTGTGGCGTTCTGTATACAATGCTGAAACTACATCAGGAAACATGGTATTGCAGATTCCATTGCTCTGGGCCCTCTAGAGTGTCTTTAATCTGTGGTGTTCTGTAGACAGCAGTGTGCTAAGTCAGAAAACAGTGTGTGTATGGCAGATTCCAGCAATCTGGGCCTAAGATAGTGTCTAGAATCTGTGGCGTTCTGTATACAATGCTGAAACTACATCAGGAAACATGGTATTGCAGATTCCAATGCTCTGGGCCCTCTAGAGTGTCTTTAATCTGTGGTGTTCTGTAGACAGCAGTGTGCTGAGTCAGAAAACAGTGTGTGTATGGCAGATTCCAGCAATCTGGGCCTAAGATAGTGTCTAGAATCTGTGGCGTTCTGTATACAATGCTGAAACTACATCAGGAAACATGGTATTGCAGATTCCAATGCTCTGGGCCCTCTAGAGTGTCTTTAATCTGTGGTGTTCTGTAGACAGCAGTGTGCTGAGTCAGAAAACAGTGTGTGTATGGCAGATTCCAGCAATCTGGGCCTAAGATAGTGTCTAGAATCTGTGGCGTTCTGTATACAATGCTGAAACTACATCAGGAAACATGGTATTGCAGATTCCAATGCTCTGGGCCCTCTAGAGTGTCTTTAATCTGTGGTGTTCTGTAGACAGCAGTGTGCTAAGTCAGAAAACAGTGTGTGTATGGCAGATTCCAGCAATCTGGGCCTAAGATAGTGTCTAGAATCTGTGGCGTTCTGTATACAATGCTGAAACTACATCAGGAAACATGGTATTGCAGATTCCAATGCTCTGGGCCCTCTAGAGTGTCTTTAATCTGTGGTGTTCTGTAGACAGCAGTGTGCTGAGTCAGAAAACAGTGTGTGTATGGCAGATTCCAGCAATCTGGGCCTAAGATAGTGTCTAGAATCTGTGGCGTTCTGTATACAATGCTGAAACTACATCAGGAAACATGGTATTGCAGATTCCAATGCTCTGGGCCCTCTAGAGTGTCTTTAATCTGTGGTGTTCTGTAGACAGCAGTGTGCTAAGTCAGAAAACAGTGTGTGTATGGCAGATTCCAGCAATCTGGGCCTAAGATAGTGTCTAGAATCTGTGGCGTTCTGTATACAATGCTGAAACTACATCAGGAAACATGTATTGCAGATTCCAATGCTCTGGGCCCTCTAGAGTGTCTTTAATCTGTGGTGTTCTGTAGACAGCAGTGTGCTAAGTCAGAAAACAGTGTGTGTATGGCAGATTCCAGCAATCTGGGCCTAAGATAGTGTCTAGAATCTGTGGCGTTCTGTATACAATGCTGAAACTACATCAGGAAACATGGTATTGCAGATTCCAAAGCTCTGGGCCCTCTAGAGTGTCTTTAATCTGTGGTGTTCTGTAGACAGCAGTGTGCTGAGTCAGAAAACAGTGTGTGTATGGCAGATTCCAGCAATCTGGGCCTAAGATAGTGTCTAGAATCTGTGGCGTTCTGTATACAATGCTGAACTACATCAGGAAACATGGTATTGCAGATTCCAATGCTCTGGGCCCTCTAGAGTGTCTTTAATCTGTGGTGTTCTGTAGACAGCAGTGTGCTAAGTCAGAAAACAGTGTGTGTATGGCAGATTCCAGCAATCTGGGCCTAAGATAGTGTCTAGAATCTGTGGCGTTCTGTATACAATGCTGAAACTACATCAGGAAACATGGTATTGCAGATTCCAATGCTCTGGGCCCTCTAGAGTGTCTTAATCTGTGGTGTTCTGTAGACAGCAGTGTGCTGAGTCAGAAAACAGTGTGTGTATGGCAGATTCCAGCAATCTGGGCCTAAGATAGTGTCTAGAATCTGTGGCGTTCTGTATACAATGCTGAAACTACATCAGGAAACATGGTATTGCAGATTCCAATGCTCTGGGCCCTCTAGAGTGTCCTTAATCTGTGGTGTTCTGTAGACAGCACTGTGCTAAGTCAGAAAACAGTGTGTGTATGGCAGATTATAGCAATCTGGGCCTAAATAGTGTCTAGAATCTGTGGCGTTCTGTATACAATGCTGAAACTACATCAGGAAACATGGTATTGCAGATTCCAATGCTCTGGGCCCTCTAGAGTGTCTTTAATCTGTGGTGTTCTGTAGACAGCAGTGTGCTGAGTCAGAAAACAGTGTGTGTATGGCAGATTCAGCAATCTGGGCCTAAGATAGTGTCTAGAATCTGTGGCGTTCTGTATACAATGCTGAAACTACATCAGGAAACATGGTATTGCAGATTCCAATGCTCTGGGCCCTCTAGAGTGTCTTTAATCTGTGGTGTTCTGTAGACAGCAGTGTGCTAAGTCAGAAAACAGTGTGTGTATGGCAGATTCCAGCAATCTGGGCCTAAGATAGTGTCTAGAATCTGTGGCGTTCTGTATACAATGCTGAAACTACATCAGGAAACATGGTATTGCAGATTCCAATGCTCTGGGCCCTCTAGAGTGTCTTTAATCTGTGGTGTTCTGTAGACAGCAGTGTGCTAAGTCAGAAAACAGTGTGTGTATGGCAGATTCCAGCAATCTGGGCCTAAGATAGTGTCTAGAATCTGTGGCGTTCTGTATACAATGCTGAAACTACATCAGGAAACATGGTATTGCAGATTCCAATGCTCTGGGCCCTCTAGAGTGTCTTTAATCTGTGGTGTTCTGTAGACAGCACTGTGCTAAGTCAGAAAACAGTGTGTGTATGGCAGATTATAGCAATCTGGGCCTAAGATAGTGTCTAGAATCTGTGACGTTCTGTATACAATGCTGAAACTACATCAGGAAACATGGTATTGCAGATTCCAATGCTCTGGGCCCTCTAGAGCATTGTTTTCCCAACCTTTTTTGTGCAAAGGCACACTTTTTTCATGAAAAAAATCACGAGGCACACCACCACTTTTTTGACTTAGCTATAAGTTCAGCAACGTGATAGCTAGCTTTAAGAGCTCTTTCATTTACCTTTGTGTTTTTTCTCATGAAAGTTGCCTGTTTCTCCGTGTTTTCACGCAGGCGAACAAAATAGTCCTGCATTCTTGTTTTGAAGCGAAGGGTGTTTCGTTTGGAGATGGCGTTTAAGTTTACTTGGGACCATAGCACTGTTAGATAGCTTTTCACCACACACCAAGCACAGTGGAGTTGGTTTCTTTGCATCTCCGGTGAAAGTAAATCCAAATGAAATATAGCTTTCGCTATATTGCCTTGTGCCAGAGAATTTGCTTGAGCTAACCATCTTTGCTTTCTTTTGATCCCCCACTCATACTTGGGCTCTCATCTGGCTCCGAATTTGTTCAGGGTCCAGTTCTTTCCTTTTCAAAAACTTGTCCATCACTGTATCTGCTCCTGTCTCACTGTCACTCAGTACTTACTGTGCTTGTCTCCTCCAGATAGCCGCTGTCCGTCACACCTAAGGCGCTCTTCTCCATCCAGATCCATCAATCAGCGCTCTTCTGCTCATGTCTCCTCCAGATCCATCACTCAGCGCTCCTCTGCGCTGCGATGCGATAATCAGATCCATCGGCGCTCTTCTGCGCATCAGATCCATCAATCAGCGCTCTTCTGCTCATGTCTCCTCCAGATCCATCACTCAGCGCTCCTCTGCGCTGCGACGCGATAATCAGATCCATCGGCGCTCTTCTGCGCATCGGTGATCTACTGCGATGTCTCCTCCTGTCAGACTGTAACAGGACAGTGACACCGGAGCTATATAGTCCGTAACATGCGGCTTCAGCTCACAAATAGACCAAATTGGAATTTTTCCCCACGCACACAGACAATATCTCACGGCACACTAGTGTGCCGCGGCACAGTGGTTGAAAAACACTGCTCTAGAGTGTCTTTAATCTGTGGTGTTCTGTAGACAGCAGTGTGCTAAGTCAGAAAACAGTGTGTGTATGGCAGATTATAGCAATCTGGGCCTAAGATAGTGTCTAGAATCTGTGACGTTCTGTATACAATGCTGAAACTACATCAGGAAACATGGTATTGCAGATTCCAATGCTCTGGGCCCTCTAGAGTGTCTTTAATCTGTGGTGTTCTGTAGACAGCAGTGTGCTAAGTCAGAAAACAGTGTGTGTATGGCAGATTATAGCAATCTGGGCCTAAGATAGTGTCTAGAATCTGTGGCGTTCTGTATACAATGCTGAAACTACATCAGGAAACATGGTATTGCAGATTCCAATGCTCTGGGCCCTCTAGAGTGTCTTTAATCTGTGGTGTTCTGTAGACAGCAGTGTGCTGAGTCAGAAAACAGTGTGTGTATGCAGATTCCAGCAATCTGGGCCTAAGATAGTGTCTAGAATCTGTGGCGTTCTGTATACAATGCTGAAACTACATCAGGAAACATGTATTGCAGATTCCAATGCTCTGGGCCCTCTAGAGTGTCTTTAATCTGTGGTGTTCTGTAGACAGCAGTGTGCTAAGTCAGAAAACAGTGTGTGTATGGCAGATTCCAGCAATCTGGGCCTAAGATAGTGTCTAGAATCTGTGGCGTTCTGTATACAATGCTGAAACTACATCAGGAAACATGGTATTGCAGATTCCAATGCTCTGGGCCCTCTAGAGTGTCTTTAATCTGTGGTGTTCTGTAGACAGCAGTGTGCTGAGTCAGAAAACAGTGTGTGTATGGCAGATTCCAGCAATCTGGGCCTAAGATAGTGTCTAGAATCTGTGGCGTTCTGTATACAATGCTGAAACTACATCAGGAAACATGGTATTGCAGATTCCAATGCTCTGGGCCCTCTAGAGTGTCTTTAATCTGTGGTGTTCTGTAGACAGCAGTGTGCTGAGTCAGAAAACAGTGTGTGTATGGCAGATTCCAGCAATCTGGGCCTAAGATAGTGTCTAGAATCTGTGGCGTTCTGTATACAATGCTGAAACTACATCAGGAAACATGGTATTGCAGATTCCAATGCTCTGGGCCCTCTAGAGTGTCTTTAATCTGTGGTGTTCTGTAGACAGCAGTGTGCTAAGTCAGAAAACAGTGTGTGTATGGCAGATTCCAGCAATCTGGGCCTAAGATAGTGTCTAGAATCTGTGGCGTTCTGTATACAATGCTGAAACTACATCAGGAAACATGGTATTGCAGATTCCAATGCTCTGGGCCCTCTAGAGTGTCTTTAATCTGTGGTGTTCTGTAGACAGCAGTGGTGCTGAGTCAGAAAACAGTGTGTGTATGGCAGATTCCAGCAATCTGGGCCTAAGATAGTGTCTAGAATCTGTGGCGTTCTGTATACAATGCTGAAAACTACATCAGGAAATCGATGGTATTGCAGGATTCCAATGCTCTGGGGCCCTCTAGAGTGTCTTTAATCTGTGTGTTCTGTAGACAGCAGTGTGCTAAGTCAGAAAA
>NW_024400411.1:0-33027 GCF_905171765.1 Bufo bufo
GGGGTATATGGTTGTTTAGCTACTTAGATAGATAACAGATAGATGGATAGATATATGTATAGATTTTATATTAGGCCATGTCCTGACATGTCTGTAGATAGACAGAATAGATAGCTAGATAGGTAATTGATACATGGATATGTAGATAGAAATATAGATAGATAAATAGATAAATTGATAGAATTTTGTATTGTATAAACATTTTAAATGAATACAACTTTGCAACATTGCGGTGTGTATTGCACCAGAGTGTTGGGGATGGTTGGCACAGAGAAATACTGAGGTGTGTATTGCTACAGAGTGTTGGGGGGTTGGTTGTGTAGGATATGTCTTAGGACATCTGTGACAGTGCACAACAGTATATAAATTTTATATCAAGCAATATAAATTTAATATCAAGCAATATAACATTTAATATCAAGCACTATAAATATAGATAGCTGGAAAGCTAGACTACAGATAAGTAGCTAGATAGATAATTGATAGATAGAAAACAGGTAGATGGATAGATAGACTATAGATAGGTAGCTAGAAAGATATATAGATAGAAGGATAGATATAATTTAGATAGATGGGGTATATGGATGTCTAGATACATAGATAGATAACAGATAGATGGATAGATTGATAGCCTATAGAGATAGGTAGATAGATAGATAGTTGATAGATAGATAGATAGACGGATGGATAGAATTTAGATAGATGGGGTATATGGATGTATAGATACATAGATAGATAAATGGAAAGATAGATAGATAACAGATAGATGGATCGATAGACTATAGATAGGTAGATAGATAGATAGATAGAGATATAGATAGATAGATATGAGCTAGATAGATAGATAGATAGATAGATAGAAAGATAGACTATAGATAGGTAGATAGAAAGATAGATAGTTAATTGATAGATAGATAGATAGATAGATAGATAGATAGACAGTTTTCTGGATAAAAATGGATTGATAGATAGATACATGGATAGATAGATAACAGATAGATGGAAAGATAGACTATAGATAGGTAGATAGAAAGATAGATAGATAATTGATTGATAGATAGATAAGAATCAATATAAATTTAACATCAAATTTATTTTTTAATTTGTAACTGCAGGACATTAGCTTTCATCATCTGTAGTAAGCTGTCATGCGGCTCTCAAAAAGCTCAACATCCTGTTTTAGCACTACCAGTAATCTGAGAAGAATGTCTTGGAGGATGTTGCCATCTGTAGTAAGAAGCTGTCAGAAGTGGTAAGACCTTAATGTACGAATACTCTATATATCAAACAATATCAAGCGATATAAACTTTATATCAAACAATATCAAGCGATATAAAATTAATATCAAGCGATATAAACTTTATATCAAACACTATAAATGTTATATCAATCAATATAAAAGGGGCGGGGTTATCTGTATAAAAGGGGGCGTGGTACCTGTCACTTTTAGCTTGACGAAACATATACCCTCTTACTACTCACATAGATCCGGAGGCATCTCGAGACATCCAAAGGATGTATAGCAGGTTCCTCGGAGGAGGTAGAAGGTCTAGAAAGAACCGGGAGGGATATCACCTGGTTGTTATTCTGGAAAACAGGAACCTTAGGCCTAAAGTACGGGAGAAATCTTAAAAGGACCCGGTCTTGCAAAAAAATGGTATAGGGCTCGTGCGCTGATAGAGCTTGAAGCTCAGAGACCCTCTTGGCCAGAGTCACAGCAAGAAGAAAAAACAAGTTTTCATGTGACAAACTTGAAATCTACCTCCTCCAAAGGCTCAAAGGGGGGAGATGCTAACCCCCTGAGAACTACTGATAAATCCCATTGAGGGATGGGTTTCAGTACTGTAGGCTTTAATCTTTCAGCTCCTTTAAGGAACCGTTTAATGAGCGGGTCCTGCGAAAAAGACTTGTTGAAACAAGCTGAAATGGCTGAAACTTGAACCCTCAAGGTAGATGGAGCAAGGCCTTTGTCCCGGCCATCTTGCAGAAACTGAAGGATGATGGGGAGGGGCAGATCTGCAGACGCCACCTCCTTTAAAGAACACCAAGAAGAGAATATCCTCATAATCTGTGAGTAGGCTCTCTTAGTAGAGTCTGCTCTTGAATGAGACTGCGTTCTCAGGACCGACTCTGAAAGCCCTTCTATTCTGGGAAGGGACTGATCAACCTCCAGGCTGTCAGGCTCAATCTGTGCCGATCTGGGCAGAGGTGAGTGTCCCATGACACCAGGGTCTGCCGTGGGGGGAGCCTCCAATAATGTCCCCGACTCATCTGAATGAGCTGGGTAAACCAGGATCTCTTGGGCCAAAACGGTATGATGGCTATTACCGAGGCCTGATCCTGACGAATTTTCATCAATACCCTCGGTATCATGGAAAAGGGAGGGAAGATGTAAGCCAGCCTGAACCTCCAGGATATTGACAGAACATCTATCGCCAGGGGGTTGTCCTCCCTGTAAAGGGAGCAAAACCTCTCCACCTTGGCGTTGAACCTTATTGCCATAAGATCCACCTCTGGCATTCCACACTTGAGGACTATCTGCTTGAATATCTCCGGATGTAAAGACCACTCCACTGTTGGAAGACCGCGGCTCAACCGATCCGCTATCATATTGAGGGAGCCTCGAATGTGGATCGCAGATAAGTGTGAAAGGTTCAATTCTGCCCAATCCAGAATCACCCCGATCTCTGATAAGAGGGTAAGTGATCTTGTGCCTCCCTTCTTGTTGATGTAAAGTACCGTAGTCATATTGTCTGACTGGATTTTCACCGCTTTGCCCCGGATCTGAGGGGCGAGGTGAAGGAGGGCTAGCCGGATAGCTTGAATCTCGCGGAGATTGGATGAGAGGAGCCGCTCCTGAGGATACCAGGATCTGTGCACTGAAGAATAGTCTAGATGAGCACCCCAGCCTACTTGGGACGCATCTGTTGTCAATATGACCCAGGTTGGCTGGGTCATAGACTTCCCGTCTAAAAGATGGCTCCACCATCTGAGGGAATGCCGAGTTTGCCAAGACAGGGAGCACAGGGAGTTCAGCCCGGCGGGGCTGCCATTCCATTTGGAGAGAACCTCCGACTGCAGTGGCCGGAGGTGCCATAAAGCCCAAGGGACTGCTTACGCAGACGCTGACATGAGCCCCAACATCTTCATGAGAGTCCAAATTGGAACTCGTCAAGGCACGGATAGGAATTCTGCCATGTTCTGTATTCGGGATCTTCTTTCTGGAGTCAATCGGAGAGATCTCCCAACGGAGTCGATTATGAAGCCTAAATATCTTACTGAAGTCGACGGGCTCACGTTCGACTTCTGCCAGTTGATGATCCACCTTAGGCGGAACAGAAAAGAAATCGCTACATGAAGATGGTGGGTCAGGACCACAAAGGAAGAGGCTTTTAAAAGCCAATTGTCCAGATAAGGAATGATGGTCAGTCCTTGGAGTGCTAGCCGCCACCACAGAAACTACCACCTTGGTGAAAGTGTGAGGGGCAGAAGAAATGCCGAAGGGAAGGGCAACGAACTGAAGGTGTCTGGTGACACGTGACACCTGGACCGCGATCCCGAGATATTTCCTGGAAGCAGGATGAATCGGGATGTGCAAATATGCATCCTTGAGGTCCAGGGTTGCTGTCACATCTCCAGGATTGAGAACGTGAACCACTGACCTGATGGTTTCCAACCTTACTTTCCTTACGTATCGATTGAAGAATCTCAAATCGATAATTATCCGGAGATCCCCTGACGCCTTGGGAACCAGAAACACTGGTGAGTAAATCCCTAAGCCCCGTTCCCCTGCCGGAACCTCCTCCAGAGCTCCCTTGTGGATGTAATCCTGAATGTAAGCATCCAGAACCGACTGCCTTGCGGCCTGTGGAAGTTTGGTTCTGATTAACCTGTCCGGAGACAGAGAAAGAAGATTGATTGAGTACCCCTCTGATATGACATTCAGGACCCAGGGATCCGAAATCTGAAATGAAGTGGGAGAGTTGACCTCCGATGGGAAGATGAGGCAGGGGAGTGGGGAAGTCTTCTGGCAGGATGGCAGGAGTGTCACGGGAGTCATCCAAGAGCCTTGAGGAGGCCCGTAGTCAGGAGGTGGATTTTTTATCCTTCACGAGAGCGCCTCGAACCTCTTCGCTGCGTTCCCCAGTCCCTCCGGGCTCTTGACTGCTGGTCAGACCTACCACCACAGTTTTGTCTGCCCCGCCCCCGAAAGGACTGTTGGGGAAGACTCTTCTCCTTTTAATCTGACAGGTCTTCCATAATCTTATCCAACTCTGAGTCGAACAAACGGTGGGGGCTCAAAGGGAAGGCTACATGGAATTTTCAGCGACCCAAGGCTTAAGCCACAAAGGCCTGCGGGCCGCTGACACCAGGGTTATGGTTTTGGCCGCCAACTTCAGCTGTTGTTGCGCTGTATCAGACAGTAAATTCATCGCCAGGTTGACAGTCTTGAAAGCCGCCAGAATGTCGTCCCGAGACACCTTCTGATCCACATCCATCTGGATCTGGTTTGATCGAGACCGGAGGAAGGTAGAAACTTCTGTAGCAGCGATGGCCGTAGACGCGGAAGCTGCAGCTGCCGTATAACCTCTCCTGAGTGTGCACTCTGCTCTCCTGTCAAGGGGATCCTGCAGACTCGACCCATCGTCCGCAGGAACCAGAGTGCACTTGGACAGTTTGGCAATCGTCATGTCCACCTTGGGAATGGAACCCCCGCGATTCCACCAAGGGTTTAGCCATCGGAAACATGGTTCTGAATCTTTAGTTAGAATCGGACCCCTTTCGGGTTTCTTCCACTCTGTGTGCATGACAGAGAGGGGGGTCTCATCCGCTTTACAGACACGAAGTGCCCGACTAGCGGGATCAGAGGGCTCCCCCAGGTCAACATCATGGTCCCCCGACCTGATGGACTTAAGTAACTTTGCGTCTTATCAGGAGGAAAGAAGCATGAAGTAAGCTCCTCCTCATCTGAGGAGGAGGAACTCAAGGAGACTACGGACGGTCTCTATACTGACCCCTTTGATGGATCCATCAACATAGCTCTTTACCCACTGATACATATCCTGCATCGTAGGTTCGGTGGAAGGTTGGACCCTCGGACGGCAGCCGTCACACCTAGAGTAAGTACAGCTATCCTCCAAAAGCGCGCTACAATTATAGCACGAAAAATGTTTCCTTCTTGGAAACCGCTTTTCTGCCATTCGAATCCCGTGGAGGCTCTTTTTTTTTTTTTAAAGTCAACGGAACAAGGGATTCCAACCAGTCTCCCAAGCTGGTTCCTACCAAGCCCCAAGCTGCTTATCTTCTGCGATCTGACGAGTGCAGGTAAATTCAGCTTAGAATAACCGTTGACCGACCTCACTGCGGGAAAAAAGAAAAAAAGGATAAGTAAAACATTTGTAAACAACCAATAAATGTTTCAGGAGAAAGGTAAAAGAAAAGGCAGACCGGCGGATAGCTGAAAATGAGGACCAGAAATAAGGCACCAATAAGTGGAGGAACACCAGCTTATGGGACTTTGGGAGCTAGCTTAAAAAGCATGTGCAGCCAGAGAACGACCTGGTTTACAATGTTTCCTTAAATAGGGGAGGGAGTAGGCTCAGAGCTGAGTCCCCGCCCCCAGAGGAGAAAACACATAACAGTAAATAAAAAGGTTTCCCCCAGGAAGGAATACAATAAAACCTCTAACCGGAGGGAAAATCGCGAATTATATATTTAAAAAAATCGCAATAATGACGCGAAATCGCGTCGCAAGGAAGAAATTCCGGAAGTGACGTCAGATTCGGAAGATGGCGGCGCCCAGGTGCCGCAAGGAAAAGGACCGAGGACACTGAAAAAGGCACCGCAGCGAAGCACCGCTGCGCAGCGCCGGCAGCAGGTAACTGCCGGACAAGCCATAGTAGTAAAAGCGGAGGCAAAGCCAGCAGATAACATGAAAAAAAGATTCCCCCCTAAGAGAGGGGGAATCACCGCCTAGTCCACCTGTCCGGAGGACAGAAAAAAACACAATGGGCTGGAGGTGATTCCCTCCTTTATAGGGGAGGTTTAAATGTTTAATTATTACTTGGGCTCATTAAAATTCTGCCGGTCCTACCAGTCCATGGGGGGTGGTTAACCTCATCTGTGCTGCTGGTAGGACGTAAGGGAATTGTCAGTTTCATTTTCTGGTGAAATTCAAATTTTTGGGTTGTGATGTACCACTGCTATACCTGTTAGACCGGTAAAAAAAATAAAAAATTTGTCAGTTACATTTTCTGGTGAAATTCACCGATTTTTGGGTGTGATGTACCCCTGCTATACCGAGTAGACAGGTAAAAAAAAAAAAAATTGTCTGTTACATTTTTTGGTGAAATTCACCAATTTTTGGGTGTAATATACCCCTCCTCTACCTAGTTGATAGCTTAATAAATTTCAAAAAAAATTCTGTTACATTCTTGGGTTGACATTATACAATTTTAGACGTGAATAAACACCTGCTATGCATAGGTGACAGGGAATAAAATTTAATAAATTATTCAGTAATTAATGCGCGCCACATCCTTTCATTCAATGCTTAAACTTTGAAAAGTTGTCACACTTTTATGCTTTAATAATTTCTCCCATATTTCAACTCTATAATTTGAAATTTGAAAAAATTCATCCTCCCTTGGATGTGGTCTCTCTTTCTCACGCTCCCTCTCTGGCCTGGAACCCTGATTCCCCGCCACCTGTGATCACCATGGTAGGCGCATAAAAGAACATCGAAAGTTGATAGAGCAGATATCAAATTGGATTGTGAACATCACGGGGACGTGCGACATGGTGGGGCAGTAAGTGTGCACACGCCTACTCGAACTGACTGACAGGGGTCAGCCCCTGCAACTTCTGGATCTCCAAATTGGGCACATGGCCTGAGCTTGCCCTTTACCCCTTGGAGGTGCTGGCTTGCCCTGCAGCCAGTGTATTGTCTGAATGTGTGTTTAGCATGACTGGAGGGGGTTATCACAGGTTATATTTCCCAATGTTTTGGGGGTACCCTAATTTTAAAAATAAAATTTAAAACCAAAAAGCAGTGTAGGCCACCTCCTCCTCCACCTCCGCTTCCACCTACACCGCCACATCCACCACCTCCTCAACCTCCTACTCCACATGGACCTCTTCCTCCTAGATCAAGATTATTATTTTTTATTTTTACCTATTTTATGTTATTTAAAGTAATTTCCCTATCCACATTTGTTTGCAGAGCACTTGCCATGCTCTTAACCACATTTTGATGCCATTTGCCCCCTCTAGCCCTTTCCATTACATTTTTACAGCCATTTTAGTGTTCAAAAGTTCGGGTCCCCATTTACTTCAATGGGGTTCGGGTTCGGGGTCAAGTTCGGGTCCCAAACTCGAACTTTTTTCTGAAGTTCGGCCGAACCCGTCGAACCCGAACATCCAGGTGTCCCCTCAACTCTAGTCAGGAGTAATTCTTGACCATTCCTCTTTACAGAACTGTTTCAGTTCAGCAATATTTTTGGGATGTCTGGTGTGAATCACTTTCTTGAGGTCATGCCACAGCATCTCAATCGGGTTGAGGTCAGGACTCTGACTGGGCTACTCCAAAAGGCGTATTTTCTTCTGTTTAAGCCATTCTGTTGTTGATTTACTTCTATGCTTTGGGTCGTTGTCCTGTTGCAACACCCATCTTCTGTTGAGCTTCAGCTGGTGGACAGATGGCCTTAAGTTCTCCTGCAAAATGTCTTGATAAACTTGGGAATTCATTTTTCCTTCAATGATAGCAATCTGTCTAGGCCCTGACGCAGCAAAGCAGCCCCAAACCATGATGCCCCCACCACCATACTTCAGAGTTAGGGTGAGGTTTTGATGTTGGTGTGCCGTGCCTCTTTTGCTCCGCACATAGTGTTGTGTGTTTTACGTATCGTAGATTCGCTAACAGGGATGTTATCATATGCCAGAGACTTTAGTAAGTCCTTAGCTGACACTCTAGGATTCTTCTTCACCTCATTGAGCAGTCTGCGCTGTGCTCTTGCAGTCATCTTTACAGGATGGCCACTCCTAGGGAGAGTAACAGCAGTGCTGAACTTTCTCCATTTATAGACAATTTGTCTTACCGTGGACTAATGAACAGCAAGGCTTTTGGAGATGCTTTTATAACCCTTTCCAGCTTTATGCAAGTCAACAATTCTTAATCGTAGGTCTTCTAAGAGCTCTTTTGTGCGAGGCATCATTCACATCAGGCAATGGTTCTTGTGAAAAGCAAACCCATAAATGGTGTGTGTTTTTTATAGGGCAGGGCAGCTGTAACCAACACCTCCAATCTCATCTCATTGATTGGTCTCCAGTTGGCTTACACCTTACTCCAAATAGCTCTTAGAGATGTCATTAGTTTAGGGGTTCACATACTTTTTCCACCTGCACTGTGAATGTTTACATGGTGTGTTCAATAAAAACATAGTAACATTTAATTCTTTGTGTGTTATTAGTTTAAGCAGACTGTGATTGTCTATTGTTGTGACTTAGATGAAGATCAGATGACATTTTTTGACCAATTTGTGCATAAATCCATATAATTCCAAAGGGTTCACATACTTTTTCTTGCAACTGTATATTTGCGATCCTGTGGCCAAGACGGTCAGGCTCCTGCTTTTGGTTTGGTAATAGGATGCCAGGGAGGGGAGATATACATATCTCCCCAAAGAAACCAAATAATGGTACCAGGTTTGGACTCTACTTGTAGCCATCTCCAATATTGGTGTATTTGGAGCATAGCTCCGTTTCTACTGGCATAACTATCACCCTTTTTTCACCATATCCACATCACTCTGCGGCACAGTGTCTGAGGAAGGCTTTGCATAGCCGAAAACGTTTACACACGTACTGCCGTATGTTACTATGCTTTATTTTGAAACAAAATAAAATAAAAACACAAAGAACATTTCATTTATCTGCTGTGATCTTTGTAAAAATATTACCTGTGGTGGGAACCCTATGCACAGCAGCAACCGACTGTTTGCGAAACAAATTTTTGTATAAAAAAAGGGGTGGGATACCAATATGTGAAGAAAAACTGCACCTCGCTGCCACTGGAAGTCAAATACGTAGAGCCAGCGAGATACGGTATAGTCACTTGTTACCAAGGCGTGACGTTATGCCATCCCTGAGGAGCAGGTAAGGTCAGCTAGGTTCACAGACTCCTCCTGTCCACATGGGCACAGAGAGGGCGCCAAGGGGCAGCACATTCCTGTGTTCCCCCGTGTGCCCATCTGCACCCTCTCCTTGCCACTATAACCCGTCATCGTTCCCATGGTCACGGCCCTGTAGCTGGCCAGCTAGGACCTGTGATTTCCCCTAATAAAGTGATCCCCCCTAATAAAGTGACCCCCCTTATTAATATTAAAATATTGGTCTATTTTATTAAAAGTTTTAACACACCTTTTGTTCAAAAAAAAAAATTCCCCTATTTTCACCCTCTAAAATCTAGGTCCGTCTTATAGGCAGGTGCGTCTTATAGGGCAAAAAATACGGTACCTCCAGCTTATATAAAAAGGCAATATACCTCTAGATTGAGATCGCATACCTACCTGTGAAACAGCCAATGAATGGGAGCACCTATCTTTCATATCTCATGAAATGTCCTTGCTGAAGGAGTTTGGTGTTGGACTGTTGATAGGTTACTATTGTCCCAAAGCCTTGATACCACAAAAAGTTATCACAGGAGGGAAGGGTGAACCCTACGATGTTCAAACTGATCTAGGATGGGGTGTTGTTGGAGGAAAACAGCAGATCGCAAACTCAAGACAGGTGACAGGATTGTGTCATCGAATATCTGTCCAAGAGTTACCAACAGTAAGTCCAGCAAAAGTAATCAAGATTAGAGTTGAGCGAACACCTGGATGTTCGGGTTCGAGAAGTTCGGCCGAACTTCCCGGAAATGTTCGGGTTCGGGATCCGAACCCGACCCGAACTTCGTCCCGAACCCGAAACCCATTGAAGTCAATGGGGACCCGAACTTTTCGGCACTAAAAAGGCTGTAAAACAGCCCAGGAAAGAGCTATAGGGCTGCAAAAGGCAGCAACATGTAGGTAAATCCCATGCAAACAAATGTGGATAGGGAAATGAATTTAAAAAAAAATTAACCAATATCAATTGGACAGAGGTCCCATAGCAGAGAATCTGGCTTCACATCAGCAGAGAATCAGTCTCTTCATGCCATAGCAGAGAATCTGGCTTCATGTCAGCAGAGAATTAGTCTTCATGTCATAGCAGAGAATCAGGCTTCACGTCACCCACCACTGGAACAGGCCACTGTCACATATTTAGGCCCAGGCACCCAGGCAGAGGAGAGAGGTCACGTAACAGAGAATCTGGCTTCATGTCAGCAGAGAATCAGTCTTCATGTCATAGCAGAGAATCAGGCTTCACGTCACCCACCACTGGAACAGGCCACTGTCACATATTTAGGCCCCGGCACCCAGACAGAGGAGAGAGGTCCCGTAACAGAGAATCTGGCTTCATGTCAGCAGAGAATCAGTCTTCATGTCATAGCAGAGAATCAGGCTTCACGTCACCCACCACTGGAACAGGCCACTGTCACATATTTAGGCCCAGGCACCCAGGCAGAGGAGAGAGGTCCCGTAACAGAGAATCTGGCTTCATGTCAGCAGAGAATCAGTCTTCATGTCATAGCAGAGAATCAGGCTTCACGTCACCCACCACTGGAACAGGCCACTGTCACATATTTAGGCCCCGGCACCCAGACAGAGGAGAGAGGTCCCGTAACAAAGAATCTGGCTTCATGTCAGCAGAGAATCAGTCTTCATGTCATAGCAGAGAATCAGGCTTCACGTCACCCACCACTGGAACAGGCCACTGTCACATATTTAGGCCCAGGCACCCAGGCAGAGGAGAGAGGTCCCATAACAGAGATTCTGGCTTCATGTCAGCAGAGAATCAGTCTTCATGTCATAGCAGAGAATCAGGCTTCACGTCACCCACCACTGGAACAGGCCACTGTCACATATTTAGGCCCAGGCACCCAGACAGAGGAGAGAGGTCCCGTAACAGAGAATCTGGCTTCATGTCAGCAGAGAATCAGTCTTCATGTCATAGCAGAGAATCAGGCTTCACGTCACCCACCACTGGAACAGGCCACTGTCACATATTTAGGCCCCGGCACCCAGACAGAGGAGAGAGGTCCCGTAACAGAGAATCTGGCTTCATGTCAGCACAGAATCAGTCTTCATGTCATAGCAGAGAATCAGGCTTCACGTCACCCACCACTGGAACAGGCCACTGTCACATATTTAGGCCCAGGCACCCAGGCAGAGGAGAGAGGTCCCGTAACAGAGAATCTGGCTTCATGTCAGCAGAGAATCAGTCTTCATGTCATAGCAGAGAATCAGGCTTCACGTCACCCACCACTGGAACAGGCCACTGTCACATATTTAGGCCCCGGCACCCAGACAGAGGAGAGAGGTCCCGTAACAAAGAATCTGGCTTCATGTCAGCAGAGAATCAGTCTTCATGTCATAGCAGAGAATCAGGCTTCACGTCACCCACCACTGGAACAGGCCACTGTCACATATTTAGGCCCAGGCACCCAGGCAGAGGAGAGAGGTCCCATAACAGAGATTCTGGCTTCATGTCAGCAGAGAATCAGTCTTCATGTCATAGCAGAGAATCAGGCTTCACGTCACCCACCACTGGAACAGGCCACTGTCACATATTTAGGCCCAGGCACCCAGACAGAGGAGAGAGGTCCCGTAACAGAGAATCTGGCTTCATGTCAGCAGAGAATCAGTCTTCATGTCATAGCAGAGAATCAGGCTTCACGTCACCCACCACTGGAACAGGCCACTGTCACATATTTAGGCCCAGGCACCCAGGCAGAGGAGAGAGGTCCCATAACAGAGATTCTGGCTTCATGTCAGCAGAGAATCAGTCTTCATGTCATAGCAGAGAATCAGGCTTCACGTCACCCACCACTGGAACAGGCCACTGTCACATATTTAGGCCCAGGCACCCAGGCAGAGGAGAGAGGTCCCGTAACAGAGAATCTGGCTTCATGTCAGCAGAGAATCAGTCTTCATGTCATAGCAGAGAATCAGGCTTCACGTCACCCACCACTGGAACAGGCCACTGTCACATATTTAGGCCCCGGCACCCAGACAGAGGAGAGAGGTCCCGTAACAGAGAATCTGGCTTCATGTCAGCAGAGAATCAGTCTTCATGTCATAGCAGAGAATCAGGCTTCACGTCACCCACCACTGGAACAGGCCACTGTCACATATTTAGGCCCAGGCACCCAGGCAGAGGAGAGAGGTCCCGTAACAGAGAATCTGACTTCATGTCAGCAGAGAATCAGTCTTCATGTCATAGCAGAGAATCAGGCTTCACGTCACCCACCACTGGAACAGGCCACTGTCACATATTTAGGCCCCGGCACCGAGACAGAGGAGAGAGGTCCCGTAACAGAGAATCTGGCTTCATGTCAGCAGAGAATCAGTCTTCATGTCATAGCAGAGAATCAGGCTTCACGTCACCCACCACTGGAACAGGCCATATTTAGGCCCATGCACCCAGGCAGAGGAGAGAGGTCCCATAACAGAGAATCTGGCTTCATGTCAACAGAGAATCAGTCTTCATGTCATAGCAGAGAATCAGGCTTCACGTCACCCACCACTGGAACAGGCCACTGTCACATATTTAGGCCCCGACACCCAGACAGAGGAGAGAGGTCCCGTAACAGAGAATCTGGCTTCATGTCAGCACAGAATCAGTCTTCATGTCATAGCAGAGAATCAGGCTTCACGTCACCCACCACTGGAACAGGCCACTGTCACATATTTAGGCCCCGGCACCCAGACAGAGGAGAGGTTCATTCAACTTTGGGTTGCCCCGCAATATAATGGTAAAATAAAAATAAAAATAGGATTGAATGAGGAAGTGCCCTGGAGTACAATAATATATTGTTAAGGGGAGGTAGTTAATGTCTAATCTGCACAAGGGATGGACAGGTCCTGTGGGATCCATGCCTGGTTCATTTTTATGAACGTCAGCTTGTCCACATTGGCTGTAGACAGGCGGCTGCGTTTGTCTGTAATGACGCCCCCTGCCGTGCTGAATACACGTTCAGACAAAACGCTGGCCGCCGGGCAGGCCAGCACCTCCAAGGCATAAAAGGCTAGCTCTGGCCACGTGGACAATTTGGAGACCCAGAAGTTGAATGGGGCCGAACCATCAGTCAGTACGTGGAGGGGTGTGCACAGGTACTGTTCCACCATGTTATTGAAATGTTGCCTCCTGCTAACACGTTCCGTATCAGGTGGTGGTGCAGTTAGCTGTGGCGTGGTGACAAAACTTTGCCACATCTCTGCCATGCTAACCCTGCCCTCAGAGGAGCTGGCCGTGACACAGCTGCGTTGGCGACCTCTTGCTCCTCCTCTGCCTTCGCCTTGGGCTTCCACTTGTTCCCTTGTGACATTTGGGAATGCTCTCAGTAGCGCGTCTACCAACGTGCGCTTGTACTCGCGCATCTTCCTATCACGCTCCAGTGTAGGAAGTAAGGTGGGCACATTGTCTTTGTACCGGGGATCCAGCAGGGTGGCAACCCAGTAGTCCGCACACGTTAAAATGTGGGCAACTCTGCTGTCGTTGCGCAGGCACTGCAGCATGTAGTCGCTCATGTGTGCCAGGCTGCCCAGAGTTAAGGACAAGCTGTCCTCTGTGGGACGCGTATCGTCATCGTCCTGTGTTTCCCCCCAGCCACGCACCAGTGATGGGCCTGAGCTGCGTTGGGTGCCAGCCCGCTGTGAACCTGCTTCATCCTCATCCTCCTCCACCTCCTCCTCATCCTCGTCCTCCTCGTCCTCCAGTAGTGGGCCCTGTCTGGCCACATTTGTACCTGGCCTCTGCTGTTGCAAAAATCCTCCCTCTGAGTCACTTCGAAGAGACTGGCCTGAAAGTGCTAAAAATGACCCCTCTTCCTCCTCTTCCTCCTGGGCCACCTCCTCTTCCATCATCGCCTTAAGTGTTTTCTCAAGGAGACATAGAAGTGGTATTGTAACGCTGATAACAGCGTCATCGCCACTGGCCATGTTGGTGGAGTACTCTAAACAGCGCAACAGGGCACACAGGTCTCGCATGGAGGCCCAGTCATTGGTGGTGAAGTGGGGCTGATCCGCAGTGCGACTGACCCGTGCGTGCTGCAGCTGAAACTCCACTATGGCCTGCTGCTGCTCGCACAGTCTGTCCAGCATGTGCAAGGTAGAGTTCCATATAGTGGGCACGTCGCATATGAGGCGGTGAGCGGGAAGGCCGAAGTTACGCTGTAGCGCAGACAGACGAGCAGCGGCAGGGTGTGAACGCCGGAAGCGCGAACAGACGGCCCGCACTTTATGCAGCAGCTCTGACATGTCGGGGTAGTTGTGAATGAACTTCTGCACCACCAAATTCAGCACATGCGCCAGGCAAGGGATGTGCGTCAAACCGGCTAGTCCCAGAGCTGCAACGAGATTTCGCCCATTATCGCACACCACCAGGCCAGGCTTGAGGCTCACCGGCAGCAAACACTCGTCGGTCTGTTGTTCTATACCCCGGCACAACTCCTGTGCGGTGTGGGGCCTGTCCCCCAAACATATGAGTTTCAGAACGGCCTGCTGACGTTTACCCCGGGCTGTGCTGAAGTTGGTGATGAAGGTGTGTGGCTGACTGGATGAGCAGGTGGAAGAAGAGGAGGAGGAAGCTGAGTAGGAGGAGGAGGAGACAGGAGGCAAAGAATGTTGCTCTGCGATCCTTGGCGGCGGAAGGACGTGCGCCAAACAGCTCTCCGCCTGGGGCCCAGCCGCCACTACATTTACCCAGTGTGCAGTTAGGGAGATATAGCGTCCCTGGCCGTGCTTACTGGTCCACGTATCTGTGGTTAGGTGGACCTTGCCACAGATATCGTTGCGCAGTGCACACTTGATTTTATTGGATACTTGGTTGTGCAGGGAAGGCACGGCTCTCTTGGAGAAGTAGTGCCGGCTGGGAACAACATACTGTGGGACAGCAAGCGACATGAGCTGTTTGAAGCTGTGTGTGTCCACCAGCCTAAATGACAGCATTTCATAGGCCAGTAGTTTAGAAATGCTGGCATTCAGGGCCAGGGATCGAGGGTGGCTAGGTGGGAATTTACGCTTTCTCTCAAATGTTTGTGAGATGGAGAGCTGAACGCTGCCGTGTGACATGGTTGAGATGCTTGGTGACGCAGGTGGTGGTGTTGGTGGTACATCCCATGTTTGCTGGGCGGCAAGTGCCAACGTTCCTCCAGAGGCGGAGGAAGAGGCCGAGGCGGCGGCAGCAGCAGAAGAGGCCGAGGCGGCAGCAGCAGAAGAGGTAGCAGGGGGAGCCTGAGTGACTTCCTTGTTTTTAAGGTGTTTACTCCACTGCAGTTCATGCTTTGCATGCAGGTGCCTGGTCATGCAGGTTGTGCTAAGGTTCAGAACGTTAATGCCTCGCTTCAGGCTCTGATGGCACAGCGTGCAAACCACTTGGGTCTTGTCGTCAGCACATTGTTTGAAGAAGTGCCATGCCAGGGAACTCCTTGAAGCTGCCTTTGGGGTGCTCGGTCCCAGATGGCGGCGGTCAGTAGCAGGCGGAGTCTCTTGGCGGCGGGTGTTCTGCTTTTGCCCACTGCTCCCTCTTTTGCTACGCTGTTGGCTCGGTCTCACCACTGCCTCTTCCTCCGAACTGTGAAAGTCAGTGGCACAACCTTCATTCCATGTGGGGTCTAGGACCTCATCGTCCCCTGAATCGTCTTACACCCAGTCTTGATCCCTGACCTCCTGTTTAGTCTGCACACTGCAGAAAGACGCAGCAGTTGGCACCTGTGTTTCGTCATCATCAGAGACGTGCTGAGGTGGTATTCCCATGTCCTCATCATCAGGAAACATAAGTGGTTGTGCGTTAGTGCATTCTATCTCTTCCACCCCTGGGGAAGGGCTAGGTGGATGCCATTGGAAACCCTGCCAGCAGAGTATTCAAACAGCATAAGAGACTGCTGCATAACTTGAGGCTCAGACAGTTTCCCTGATATGCATGGGGGTGATGTGACAGACTGATGGGCTTGGTTTTCATGCGCCATCTGTGCGCTTTCTGCAGAAGACTGGGTGGGAGATAATGTGAACGTGCTGGATGCACTGTCGGCCACCCAATTGACTAATGCCTGTACCTGCTCAGGCCTTACCATCCTTAGAACGGCATTGGGCCCCACCAAATATCCCTGTAAATTCTGGCGGCTACTGGGACCTGAGGTAGTTGGTACACTAGGACGTGTGGCTGTAGCAGAACGGCCACGTCCTCTCCCAGCACCAGAGGGTCCACTAACACCACCACGACCATGTCCGCGTCCCTTACTAGATGTTTTCCTCATTGTTACCGTTCACCACAATAAGAAAAATATTATTCGGGCCAATGTATTGAATTAAAATTCAGGCCTTTTTTTACAGACACCTAACACTAACACTATCTGGCTATCTATTTAGGTACCGTATTACACTAATACACACACACCAGTAATGACAGATTTAGCTGAATATAAATTTGAGGCCTATTATTTAGGCGCTGGGTGACAGGTATACGTTTAATCACAGAATTAGACTTGGATCTGCACTGTAGCGTGTGTGTTAAGTTTTTGAGAATTACCCTATCAGCACCTTGAATCTAATATACCCTTTTAAGGATAGATTTAAAGTAGGCCTGATACAGCAGAAACCACTAATTTTGAGAATTGCAAATTTGGGAATTGTTTTTCAACCTAGAACAAAAACTGTGCTTTGACGGACAGTAAAACTAACTTGACCAGCTAAAACAGTACAGATTTGGATGAATATAAATGTGAGGCCTATTTTTTAGGCGCTGGGTGACAGGTATACGTTTAATCACAGAATTAGACTTGGATCTGCACTGTAGCGTGTGTGTTAAGTTTTTCAGAATGACCCTATCAGCACCTTGAATCTAATATACCCTTTTAGGGATAGATTTAAAGTAGGCCTGATACAGCAGAAACCACTAATTTTGAGAATTGCAAATTTGGGAATTGTTTTTCAACCCAGAACAAAAACTGTGCTTTGACGGTCACAAACAATAACTTGACCAGCTAAAACAGTACAGATTTGGTTGAATATAAATGTGAGGCCTATTTTTTAGGCGCTGGGTGACAGGTATACGTTTAATCACAGAATTAGACTTGGATCTGCACTGTAGCCTGTGTGTTAAGTTTTTCAGAATGACCCTATCAGCACCTTGAATCTAATATACCCTTTTAGGGATAGATTTAAAGTAGGCCTGATACAGCAGAAACCACTAATTTTGAGAATTGCAAATTTGGGAATTGTTTTTCAACCCAGAACAAAAACTGTGCTTTGACGGTCACAAACAATAACTTGACCAGCTAAAACAGTACAGATTTGGTTGAATATAAATGTGAGGCCTATTTTTTAGGCGCTGGGTGACAGGCTCAACTTGCCCCTGATGTAGTATATGTCCAAAAAATAACCACACTATTGATGGTTAAATGCACTTGATGAAAGCTTGACCCTGATGTAGGATATAGCAAAATATAACCACACTATTGATGGTTAAATGCACTTGATGAAAGCTTGACCCTGATGTAGGATATAGCAAAAAATAACCACACTATTGATGGTTAAATGCACTTGGGTGACACAAGCTCAGCTTGCCCCTGATGTAGTATATGGCCAAAAAATAACCACACTATTGATGGTTAAATGCACTTGATGAAAGCTTGACCCTGATGTAGGATATAGCAAAAAATAACCCCACTATTGATGGTTAAATGCACTTGATGAAAGCTTGACCCTGATGTAGGATATAGCAAAAAATAACCACACTATTGGTAGTTAAATGTACTTGGTGGTAGCTTGTGCTGGCGCACCACAAGCCACAAAATGGCCGCCGATCACCCCAGAAAAAAGTGATATAAAAACGCTCTGGGCAGCCTAAAAACAGTGAGCAATTGAATATCAGCACTTCAATGATCCACAGCTGTAGATCGATCACTGAATGAAGTCTTTTGGAGGAGTTAATCTGCCTAATCTCGCCCTAACGTCGCAGCTGCAACCTCTCCCTACGCTTGTATCAGCAGAGTGACGTGCAGCGCTACGTGACCCAAGCTTATATAGAGGCTGGGTCACATGCTGCACTGGCCAATCACAGCCATGCCAATAGTAGGCATGGCTGTGATGGCCTCTTGGGGCAAGTAGTATGATGCTTGTTGATTGGCTGCTTTGCAGCCTTTCAAAAAGCGCCAAGAAAGCGCCGAACACCGAACCCGAACCCGGACTTTTACGAAAATGTTCGGGTTCGGGTCCGTGTCACGGACACCCCAAAATTCGGTACGAACCCGAACTATACAGTTCGGGTTCGCTCATCCCTAATCAAGATCCTTGAATCCGACTTTGCAGATATAAGTTCTAAAGAAAAGAGTGTATCCCAAGAAGACATAAAGTTTGTACACACTCTAGAAGAAAGTATTCAGCTGAATCAACAAGGTCATCTTGAAATGCCCTTACTTTTTAGAGAACGACCTTGTCTGCCAAAAGACAGAAATCTTGCCCTATCAAGATTGAAATGTTTGAAGAAAAAGATGGGAAGAGATCCCAAATTCAAGCAGGATTATTTGAAATTCATGGAAGGCATCCTCGAAGAAGGACATGCAGAGAAAGTTAATAACAAACCTGAAGAAGGATAATTGTGGTACATCGCACATCAAGGTGTTTACCACTCAAAGAAACCAGATAAGATTAGAGTAGTATTTGATTGCTCAGCAAAGTACAATGGTGTTGCATTGAATGATCATCTACTAAAAGGACCAGATCTTACAAACACTCTGCCTAGAGTAATCCCGTAGCGGTTTTGTGTGACGTTGAAAAGATGTTAAACCAGTTTCATGTGAGGAATGAAGATAGAGACTTCCGGAGGTTTCTATAGTGGGAGGACGGAGATACAGATTCATAGCCAGCAGAATACAGAATGAAAGTACACTTGTTTGGAGCAGCATCGTCTCCAGGTTGCGCCAATTATGGTATGAAGTACGTGGCCAATCAGAATGAAAAGGATTGCCCATCAGCAGCAAATTTTCTGAAGAAAAACTTTTATGTAGATGATGGTCTCATAAGTCTAGAGAGAATCTGCAATCAAACTAGTGAAAGCAAACAAAGAGTTATGCGCAAGAGTAAACCTGCGCCTTCATAAATTCATCTCAAACAAGGGAGAGGTACTGGAATCCATCAGTGACTCTGAACATGCAGCAACAATGAAGAATGTAGATCTCAATTATGATCATCTTCCAGTTCAGAACGTACTTGGATTGGGATGGAATGTAGAGAACGACAAGTTCTTTGAAGTATCTATTGTGGAGAAAGTTGCAACTAGGCGAACCATTCTTTCTGCAGAGGCTTCTATATTTGATCCATTTGGATTCTTGGCCCCAGTAATTCTCAGAGCAAACAAAATACTGCAAGAATTATGCAGACAGAAGTTGGGATGGGATGAGCCCATACCTGAAAATTTAAGGCCAAGGTGGGTGAGTTGGATAGGAGACTCAAAACTTGACAAAAAAGGAAAACGTCTCACTACTCCACTCAGGTTGGAACGTCCTATACAGAAGTTTGTTCTACTTGAGAGTGATAAAAGACACTTGGAAGTTGAGAACCTGATGGAAAATTTCTCAAATTCATGTTCAAGTCCTACCATTAAGAACATAGAATTATAGGTAATTTTGGTTGGAGCGTAGCTGGCCAGCTAGGACCTGTCCAAGGTTGCTAGTATAACTTAGGCCTCTTTCACACTTGCGTTGTCCGGATCCGGCGTGTACTCCACTTGCCGGAATTACACGCCGGATCCGGAAAAACGC
The DNA here is from genome assembly GCF_905171765.1 of Bufo bufo. Lineage (NCBI taxonomy): Eukaryota > Metazoa > Chordata > Amphibia > Anura > Bufonidae > Bufo > Bufo bufo. Next base: position 19,902 of record NW_024400411.1, read on the forward strand.
AAGTGAAAACTGAAAGCATTTGAAGACGGATTCGTCTTCAAAATGCGTTCAGTGTTACTATGGCACCCAGGACACTATTAAAGTCCTGGTTGCCATAGTAGTAGTGGGGAGCGGGGGAGCAGTATACTTACAGTCCGTGCGGCTCCCGGGGCGCTCCAGAATGACGTCAGAGTGCCCCATGCGCATGGATGACGTGCCATGTGATCACGTCATCCATGCGCCTGGGGCGCCCTGACGTCACTCTGGAGCGCCCGGGGAGCCGCACGGACGGTAAGTATACTGCTCCCCCGCTCCCCACTACACTTTACCATGGCTGCCAGGACTTTAGCGTCCTGGCAGCCATGGTAACCATTCAGAAAAAGCTAAATGTCGGATCTGGCAATGCGCCGAAACGACGTTTAGCTTAAGGCCGGATCTAGATCAATGCCTTTCAATGGGCATTCATTCCGAATCCGGCCTTGCGGCAAGTGTTCAGGATTTTTGGCCGGAGCAAAAAGCGCAGCATGCTGCGGTATTTTCTCCGGCCAAAAAACGTTCCGGTCCGGAACTGAAGACATCCTGATGCATCCTGAACTGATTTCTCTCCATTCAGAATGCATTAGGATAAAACTGATCAGGATTCTTCCGGCATAGAGCCCCGACGACGGAACTCTATGCCGGAAGAAAAGAACGCAGGTGTGAAAGAGCCCTTATATGTGTATACAGATAGACCTGCCAATAGCCTTAATACAGTTCCTATGTTTATGTGGTAAAGACAAAAGCAGAGTTATTTACTGTGACATCATGTTTTGGATGTCATATAACTGTTATATTTTGTGTTCACAGAAGCAGAAAAAGATAATATGCCTTTAAGATTCATTTTGTAATGTAAGGTAAGCTCAGTGACACAGTAGAAACAACAGAAAGCATAGTGTTAATCTGTTGTTGCTGGGCAGAAGTCTAGACCAATCACAGCCAGCTTCTCACACAGCAAGAGTTTTCACCAATCACAGCCAGCCTCACACACAGCCTGTCTGGGAATTCCCCTAGCAGGAGCTGCTAGAATCATTACTCACCAGAGACAGGAGCTGAAGAGACATGCACTCCACTGAGAGCTGTGTTTTTATGGAAGCAGAGAGGCCAAAATAGGTATTTAAAACAGTTATATAATGTTCATACTGTTAGTATAGTGATTAGAACTGTATACTTAACCAGTTATATGTGTGTTTACTTACAGTTCCACCAAATACAAATTGCAAGCTACAAATTGCAAGCTACAATTGCAAACTACAAAGTTCACAGTCCAAATTCAAATTCCATATTGCAATCCAAATTGCATACAACCATACCAGATCATACTCAACCAATATGCAAATAGTTACTGCAAACTGCAAACCCAGTTTAGCCAGTAGAACTGTTAAATCTCAGATATACCTCTCAGAGAGATCATAAAGTGCTTAAATAACTTAAAGTGACAGTACAGATACTGAAGAGAGAAATATATCCACCATTTTATGTTGAATGACAAGATTGAACAGTTGAACCATCTAATGCATACCGCCATTTTGCGATATCTTTTCAACGCGTGTTTTGTACATGGACTATCTGCTGCGTAGGTGGCAGTGTTAAATATGAAGAAAAGTTGAAGTTAATAAAGAATTTATTTCAAGCATTTGGTGTGCGCTTCAAACCTACTGTTTCCATAGAACAGTGTGAGAGGAATTACAGACTAATAGACAGTCTGGTTAGACTACAAGTTAGAGATATCAAAATTCTTCTCATGCCACAGCGCAAAAGGCACTTCATAGTGCTGCGCCTGCCACAGGCCCTTCTTGTGGCAAATGGTAGAGTGATACTGCTGGAGAGTGAGGCTCCAGCATAGCAATCTCCCATTCGTTCCTGACACAGTGTTTAACTAGCTGAGGGGGTTGTGGTCTGTCTCCACAGTGAAGCGGCGCCCGTACAAGTATGGCTAAAACTGTTGCAGTGCCCAGACAAGGGCTAGGCAGTCCTTCTCCATCATGGAGTAGGCCACCTCCCTCGGCAGAAGCTTCCGACTCAGGTACAAAATGGGGTGCTCCTGGCCCGAAGTGTCGACCTGGCTGAACATGGCACCGAGGCCAAAATCAGGGAACCTGCCTCTCGCTCATGATGCGTCTGCATCAGGTTCACGGGAAAGGCCTTCTGCCTTCCCCGGGCATGGTCCAGGGTGACCAGATACATCCTGGCATTGAGCCTCTGGTGCGCGAGGTACGGGCCTTCCCAGGACGCCTGAAGCTTGTCCTGAGGTATGGGAACCAGTATCCATGCTTGCTGACCCACCTGGAGGGTCCTCTCACAAGCCTTCTGGTTGTACCCTCGCCTCTGGTCGGTCTGGGCCTGCCCCATACTGTCTTTTGCGCACCAACCGTGACAAGGCTTGCGCCTTTTCCTGGAAGCGCATGACACACTCGATTAGTGACACCCCAGGGGTGGCTACGTCTCCCGTCCAGGCCTCTGTCTTAGCGGCCCCTGGGTATCTGGGCATCTGAATTTCATGCGCAACCCACAAAAACTCCGCCCGGAATGGCTGTCGGTCCCTAGGTCACGCCTCCGGTGAGCCCTGCTGGACTGTGACCCGGTACAGCCGTCCTTGATCCCAGACCACCCGCTCGAGGTCTGAGTCCGAGGGAGGCTGTGCCGCCTGCTCCTTGAGAGCATTCAGGCTGGCATCAGCCACTAACGCCACCTAAAACTCCTAAGTCCGGATGTGGCCAGAATAGACGAGACTGCCACGTCCTCCATCAGGTCCTCGGGACCTGTCTCCTGGCCTACATCTGACTCGGCAGCCACTTGGTCGGAGAGGGGAAAGCCATCAGACCCCACCGCTGGTAGTGCCTGCTTCCCTTCGGCTTCCGACCAAGTCGCCAGTCCAGATGGACTAACCTGGCCCTCTGACAACCCAGTTGTGGAGGAACCCTGCACTGTCTTTACCTGGGAGCTCTACTTCTCCTGGGACAGCCCTGACCTCATCTGCATCCTCCTCTTCCGCAGCTGTCTGCCCCCTGCTTGCCCCTTCAGTCACCACACCGGAGTACAACAGGTTCCAGCATGCTTGCTGGCCACACCCTGGGGCCTCAGCACAGCTGGCGTGAATGACCTCCTCCCCACACATTACATCCCCAAACCCCACATTCCCATCAACAGGCATGTTATGAACATTAACAGTCTCAACAGGGGTGGAAATGGTATCACATTCTGGGGTATCGGGCCTCGGGGGACTTAGACACAAGCCGCCCCAGGTCCGTCCCCAGCAGAACACTGGCATAGATATTTGAGGATACCCCCACCTCCCTTACTCCTCGACCGGCGGCCCTGTCCAAATAGACCTTGGCGACGGGCAGCACCGATTCTACTCCTCAAATCCCGGAGACAGTAAGGGATCTCCCGGGCAATAAATCGTGGGATGCCACCAGTTCAGGCCGTACCAGGGTCATCTCAGAACCGGTGTCTCTAAGTCCCATGGCCACAGCCTGGCCCATAGTGACTGGTTGAAAATTTCCAGGGACCTGCCACCTCCCCCACCCACACACAACACAGTGGACGGTTTCCGGGACGGGTCCTACAATATCACACATACAGCAGCTGAGGGGGAAATGCTGAGTGATATATAGTTACACAGTTCTCTTGTGCCCAGGAGTCTTGGGTGTGATTTTATTATATTGTCTCCATGGTGATCCTGTTGGTATTAGGATATCTAGAGTGCCTCATTGTCTTTTTTTTACAATCCCTCAATGTCTCTGTCGTTGCATGCTTTATCTTCCTTGCTGAGCTACTCCTTTAAATCTTATTATTATCTAGAACATAGAAAGCATGCCCAGCATTTACTGAAAAGAATCTAAGGAACCCTTTCCCTGACATCATCGCCAGGCAATTTATATCAGGACATCTGCATTGCGGTGCCAAGGAAACTTGCTTGTTTTCTCAGAAAATAGGAATACAAATACACTGCCTGTCCAAAAAAAAAGTCGCCACAAAAAAAAAAAAAAAAGATTCTCAATGAGGTTAAGGTCTGGACTCTATGGTGGCCAATCCATGTGTGAAAATGATGTCTCATGCTCCCTGAACCACTCTTTCGCAATTTGAGCCCAATGAATCCTGGCATTGTCATCTTGGAATATGCCCGTGCCACCAGGGAAGAACAAATCCAGTGACGGAATAACCTGGTCATTCAGTATGTTCAGGTAGTCAGCTGACCTCATTCTTGGAGCACATACTGTTGCTGAACCTAGACCTGACCAACTGCAGCAACCCCAGATCATAGCACTGCCCCCACAGGCTTGTACAGTAGGCACTAGGCATGATGAGTGCATCACTGTCATGCCCTGCTAAGGTTATGTGTGGAGGTCTGCCAGGTAAGCAGCACGTGTGTAGTTTTTTGTTTGTTTTGGGTTTGGAGTTGAGCCTCCCTTCAGGTGCACTGGGTGGGGCCGTTTGTGTGAGTTTAAATTATGCCCCTTCCCAGTGTCCTGTGCGGGTTATAGCTTCTATCTTGCTCTGAGGAAAGGTGGATTTGCTGTTTCTGCTCTGCTACAAGATAAGTTAGTTTTGGTTTCCTTTTTGTGTTCTGTCTAGGCTGTTAGAGAGACACCTGCCTCCTCCAGGACCTGAGGAAGCAGGCTGCCTCTTTCCCCCTTTTCACCATCTCAGGGATTTTAGGGAATCTTCAGCCTTAGGCACGGGAGCACGTTGATTTCCACCTTTAGGGTCTGAACGTGGGCACAGAAGTCCAGGGAGAGCTGTTAGGGAATTGTCAGGAGGTGACCTTTATCCCCAGCTTCTGGCCTAGACGCTTGTTTTGAGGTTTTCTGTGTGTTTATTGTATCTTGTATCCTACCCACCGTGACATTATAACCCGCCAATACCTAGACTGCCATTTCTCAGCTGCTTTGAGATGGAGTCAATTGATGCGTTAGTTGATCGCATGCAGGGATTATCCCTAGAGGTTGCTGATCTGCGTAATTCTGTCGCACGGTGTCAGAATGCTCTGGCATCAGGTGCTATAGGAGGAAGTCAAATTTATGGGGAGCCTAGAGTCACTCTCCCTGATAGATTTTCAGGGGGTGTGGATGACTTTATCCGCTTTAGAGAGTCATGTAAGCTGTATTTTCAGCTGCGGCCGTCTTCATCTGGTGATGAAAGTCAGAGAGTAGTGATAATCATTTCCCTGCTTAACCTCCTCAGGACCGCCGTACGCAGGATTGCGTCTTTGCGGCGGTCCTGTTACTCTGGGTGGACGCGCCGCTGCGTCCTCTCGCGAGACGCGAGATTTCCGGCAAAGCATGCGCATCGCGGGCCGGCAAAATTTTAAAGACAAGTTCGTCATCAACCTGCCAGCCAATGATCGTCGCTGGCAGTCTGATGATTTTCAAAAAAATGAATCAGAAGCCATCTAACACATTATATTTATAAATATAATGTGTTAAATGGCTTCTGTGCTCCTCTGCTGGTCCTTTTCGTCGGTTGGTTCCAGCAGAGGAGCACACATCACTGTGAGTACCCACCAACACCACACTTAGCCCCCAGATCACCCTCCATCACCCCAATTAACCCCTTGATCACCCCTTGATCGCCCCTGTCAATCACCTAGTGAAAAGGGAAAAAAGTGATCAGTGTAAACTGTCACTTTTTTTTTTTTCACTGGTATTGACTTACAGTTTTAGGATAGTTTAGGTCCCTTGGTTAGGTAGTTAGCAATCGTTTAGCGCCCAGCCCACCGCACCGCAGTCACTTATTCGCTGATTAGCGTATCGCTAATCAGCATTTGTACTTTTATAGTAGCTGTAAGTGATCAAAACTGATCACAGTCAGATCTATAATTGTATTAGTGTTACCTTAGCTCACCCTCCACCCAAAACGCAGTGTTTGCCCGATCAGGCCTGATCGGTCGCCCACACGTGCGTTCACCTACGCCACCCCGCCGCAGTGACAAAAATTTTTTTGTTTTTTGATCACTGCACAATCACTTTACAAGCTCTGCAGCGATAAAAAAAAATCAGTTTTGATATTTTTTATCAATCGCAGCGGCCTCCGGTACTTCGCTAGCCTCCCATTTGTAAGACAGGCTTGCTTTTTTTCTTGGGTAGTCTCAGGGAATACCCCTAAATTTAGTAGTCCAAATGTCAAACTGGGGGTATTCTTCTGAAGAGGCCTACAGGCTTCTGACCCAGTCGGATGAGGAATGGGAACCCTCATCTGACGAATCTAGCGGGTCAGAATATGAACCTGTAGAAAGCAGTGGCAGTCTGACCCAAAGCAGAGTGGGGCTGGCGCTGTCGGATTACGTGGTGAGGCATACACCAGCAGCGCAGCCCATCCTGGACCTAGTACCAGCACTGCCGTACAACATGGTGAAGTGGCGAGCACCAGAAGGGCAGTTGAAGTTGGTACGGTGGCACGTGCAATAGTTACCCCGTCGCAGCCACCACACAGACAGGCCCGTAGAGCCCCTAGAGTCCCTGAGGTGCTGGCAAACCCTGAATGGCAGTCCCCAACTTCAGCCGCACCTGTAGTTCCCCCTTTCACCGCCCAGTCTGGAGTTCGGGTTGAGACAGCTCAGATCGGTTCGGCCCTGGGATTTTTTGAGCTGTTCTTGACTGCGGAGCTCTTGGACTTAGTCGTGGCAGAAACAAATCGGTATGCCACTCAATTTATAGCCGCCAAAATGGGAAGCTCTTATGCCCAGTCTTTCCGGTGGAAACCCGTCCAAGTTTCCGAATTTAAAATTTTTCTGGGCCTTCTCCTGAACATGGGTCTCACCAAAAAGCATGAATTGCGGTCATATTAGTCCACGAACCCAATTCATCACATGCCCATGTTCTCTGCTGCTATGTCCAGGACACGTTTTGAGACCATCCTGCATTTCCTGCACTTTAGCGACAACACCACCTCCCGTCCCAGATGCCACCCAGTTTTTGACCGGCTCCACAAAATTCGGACCCTCATAGACCACTTCAACCAGAAATTTGCAGATTTGTATACCCCTGAGCAAAACATCTGCGTAGACGAGTCCCTAATACATTTTACCGGGCGCCTTGGCTTCAAACAATACATCCCAAGCAAGCGCGCCCGGTATGGGGTCAAATTGTATAAGCTCTGTGAAAGGGCCACAGGCTATACCCACAAATTTAGGATCTATGAGGGAAAAGATCAGACCCTGGAGCCGGTCGGTTGCCCTGACTACCTGGGGAGCAGTGGGAAGACAGTCTGGGACTTGGTGTCACCCTTATTTGGCAAGGGGTACCATCTTTATGTGGACAATTTTTACACAAGTGTGCCCCTCTTCAGGCATTTGTTCCTAGAACAGATTGGCTGCTGTGGCACTGCGCGACCTAGTCGCCGGGGCTTCCCCCAACGGCTCATTACCACCCGTGTTGCAAGGGGGGAGAGGGCTGCCTTGTGTAACGAAGAACTGCTCGCGGTGAAATGGAGAGACAAGCGTGACATTTACATGCTCTCCTCCATTCACGCAGACATGACAATCCAAATTGAACGGGCAACCAGTGTCATCGAAAAGCCTCTCTGTGTCCACGACTATAATGCGCTCATGGGAGGGGTGGACTTCAATGACCAGATGTTGGCTCCCTATTTAGTTTCCCGACGCACCAGACGCTGGTATAAGAAGGTGTCTGTATATTTGATTCAATTGGCTGCATATAATAGTTTTGTTCTCTACAGTAAGGCTGGGAGAACAGGATCCTTCCTCAAATTTCAGGAAGAGATCATCGCGAACCTCCTGTATCCAGGAGGTTCCATGGCCCCAACCACCAGTGTAATGAGCCGTCTACACGAGCGACATTTCCCCAGTGTCGTTGCTGGTACCTCAAACCGACCGCCACCCCGAAATTTTTTTTGTGTCTGTAGCAGGAGTGGAATAAGGCGTGACACACGCTATTTCTGTCCTGACTGCCCTGACCACCCTGCCCTATGCTTTGGAGAGTGTTTCCGGAAGTACCACACACAGGTACACTTAGCATAGGGATTGCATCTCACAGGACAGGCACACAGGGCTATTAGGGCCCTTTCACTCACAGCTGCTGCAAACCTCTCCTTTCACCTGGGATAAAGTGCATAATGTACTTCGCCACATCTTTGGGCGATTTGTGCTTTGCACATTGTCCCATGGGGAAGGAGAGGTTTGTCCTATAAAGGTAAAAAAAAAAAAAATCACCGGTAAGCAAAAAAAGTTAACGTTCAGTTCAAAAAGTTAAATAAAGTTTATATTTTCCGTTCAAATTTTATTATAAAGTTAATAAATTTATTGCGTTGCGGCCTCATTTTTTCTTTTGTTTTTTTACCTTCCAGGTGGACCAACCGATCGACTAGCTGCAGCACTGATGTGCATTCTGACAGAAGCATTGCGCTGCTGTCAGATTACACAAAAGTCGGTGTATGCGGCGCTGCAAGACGAGATTTCTCCTCTGCAGTAAAAGATACGTTTGCCGAGGCATATGAGCTGAGGAGGCGGCGGTGTTCATATGTTTTGGCAAACACTTTGTATATAAAAAATAAATAAAAAATCCCGGCAATGATTTATTCATTCACATCGATTGATGTGAATGGAGAAATCTGGTTTGCCAGGGCATACGAGCTAAGTGGGTATGGCCCCATTTTGAAAAGAAGACACCCAAGGTATTCACTGAGGGGCATATGTGTTTTGGGGTGTCATTTTACATATACCCATGCTGGGTGAGAGAAATATCTTGGCAAATGCCAACTTTGTATAAAAAAAATGGGAAAAGTTGTCTTTTGCCAAGATATTTTTCTCACCCAGCATGGGTATATGTAAAATGACACCCCAAAACACATTGCCCAACTTCTCCTGAGTACGGCAATACCACATGTGTGACACTTTTTTGCAGCCTAGGTAGAACAATACATTTTTAGAAAAATTTATATATGGATGTCGTTTTTTTTGCAAAATTTTACAACTGAAAGTTAAAAATTTCATTTTTTTGCAAAAAAATCGTTAAATTTCGATTAATATAAAAAAAAGTAAAAATGTCAGCAGCAATGAAATACCACCAAATGAAAGTTCTATTAGTGATAAGAAAAGGAGGTAAAATTCATTTGGGTGGTAAGTTGCATGACCGAGCAATAAACAGTGAAAGTAGTGTAGGTCAGAAGTGTAAAAAGTGGCCTGGTCATTAAGGGTGTTTAAGCTAGGGGGGCTGAGGTGGTTAAAGGAGACACGCAGTCCTTGGCCTTTTCTCTGCCGACCGGTTCTCTGGCCCTCCGGTCGGTGGATGAATTTTTTAAAGCCTTAGGATTAATTTATGATGAACCAGATCGTGTCTTGATGGCGGAATCTAAGTTGCATAATTTATTACAAGGAGAACATACTGCAGAGGCGTACTGCGTTGAGTTTAGGAGATGGGCTACGGAGTCTGAGTGGAATGACCCCGCGCGTAACGTAGTCAGTTTTGTCAGGGGTTGTCTGAAAGATTGAAAGATGCCCTCGCTTTTCATGAGTATCCGGATACGTTGGAGAATGCTATGTCTTTAGCAGTACGGTTAGATAGATGCATTAGAGAGAGGTGTAAGGTTCCTTAAGCGCAAGGGATACCTTCTGGGAGTGGTTTCGTCTCAACGGTTCCCCAGGGTTATATGACATGTAATTCTGGGGTAGGGGAGGAACCCATGCAGCTGGGTCAGGTGTCTTTCCGTTTTGGTAATAGGAACTTTAGGAGGTTGCATAAGCTATGTTATTACTGTGGAGAAAGTGGTCATTTTGTTTATGCTTGTCCTTTTTTTAAACCGCAAGATGATGATAAAGAACCACAAAGGGGTTTACATAAAATAAAATAAAAAACATCCCTGACTCTCGGTAGTGTGAATGGTGTGTCGGAGCAAACAGGTATGCAATTTCCCTGCAATACTCGTTTTCTCCTTCCAGCTCCGGTGGCGCTAGACTCAGGAAAATTTAATTTTCAAGTATTCATTGACTGTGGTGCTGGGGTAAACCTTATTGATTTTCTTTTTCTTCAAAATCTGGGCTTAAGTACTTGTACTTTAGAAAGAGAGAATCCTGTGTTCGCAATTGATTCTTCCCTCTTTCTCAAAGGAGTCTCACTCAAATTGCTCATGGTTAGGGATGAGCGAACCCGAACTTTACATTTTCGTAAAAGTCCGGGTTCGGTGTTCGGCGCTTTCTTGGCGCTTTTTGAAAGGCTGCAAAGCAGCCAATCAACAAGCGTCATACTACTTGCCCCAAGAGGCCATCACAGCCATGCCTACTATTGGCATGGCTGTGATTGGCCAGTGCAGCATGTGACCCAGCCTCTATATAAGCTTGGGTCACGTTGCGCTGCACGTCACTCTGCTGATTCAAGCATAGGGAGAGGTTGCAGCTGCGACGTTAGGGCGAGATTAGGCAGATTAACTCCTCCAAAAGACTTCATTCTGTGATCGATCTGCAGCTGTGGATCATTGAAGTGCTAATATTGACTTGCTCACTTTTTTGAGGCTGCCCAGAGCGTTTTTAGATCACTTTTTTTCTGGGGTGATCGGCGGCCATTTTGTGACTTGTGGTGCGCCAGCACAAGCTATCACCAAGTGTATTTAACCATCAATAGTGTGGTTATTTTGTGCTATATCCTACATCAGCTGCAGGCTGAGCCTGTGTCACCGAAGTGCATTTAACCATCAACAGTCTGGTTATTTTTTGGCCATATACTACATCAGCTGCAGGCTGAGCCTGTGTCACCGAAGTGCATTTAACCATCAACAGTCTGGTTATTTTTTGGCCATATACTACATCTGGTGCAGGCTGAGCCTGTGTCACCCAAGTGCATTTAACCATCAACAGTGTGGTTATTTTTTGGCCATATACTACATCAGGGGCAAGTTGAGCCTGTCACCCAGCGCCTAAAAAATAGACCTGACATTTCTATTCAACCAAATCTGTACTGTTTTAGCTGGTCAAGTTATTTGTAGTGACCGTAAAAGCAGACTTTTTGTTCTGGGTTGAAAAACTATTCCCAAATTTGCCATTCTCAAAATAACTAGTTTCTGGTATATGAGGCTACTTGAAATCTATCCCAAAAAGGATATCTTACATTGAAGGCGCTGATAGTGTCATTCAGAAAAACCTAAGACACACGCTACCGTGCAGATAGAAGTCTGATTCTGTGATTAAACCTATACCTGTCACACAGCGCAAAAAAAAAACAGGCCTCACATTTCTATTCAACCAATCTGTACTGTTTTAGCTGGTCAAGTTATTTGTAGTGACCGTAAAAGCACATTTTTTGTTCTGGTTGAAAAACTATTCCCAAATTTGCCATTCTCAAAATTGTGGTGAACGGGAACAATGAGGAAAACATCTAATAAGGGACGCGGACGTGGACATGGGTGGTGGTGTTAGTGGACCCTCTGGTGCTGGGAGAGGACGTGGCCGTTCTGCCACAGCCACACGTCCTAGTGTACCAACTACCTCAGGTCCCAGTAGCCGCCAGAATTTACAGCCATATTGGTGGGGCCCAATGCCGTTCTAAGGATGGTAAGGCCTGAGCAGGTACAGGCATTAGTCAATTGGGTGGCCGACAGTGCATCCAGCACGTTCACATTATCTCCCACCCAGTCTTCTGCAGAAAGCGCACGATGGCGCATGAAAACCAAGCCCATCAGTCTGTCACATCACCCCCATGCATATCGGGAAACTGTCTGAGCCTCAAGTTATGCAGCAGTCTTATGCTGTTTGAAGACTCTGCTGCCAGGGTTTCCCAAGGCATCCACCTAGCTCTTCACCAGGGGTGGAAGAGATAGAATGCACTAAACGCACAACCACTTATGTTTCCTGATGATGAGGACATGGGAATACCACCATCAGCACGTCTCTGATGATGACGAAACACAGGTGCCACTGCTGCGTCTTTCTGCAGTGTGCAGACTGAACAGGAGGTCAGGATCAAGACTGGGTGAAGACGATGCAGGGGACGATGAGGTCCTAGAACCACATGGATGAAGGTCGTGCCACTGACTTTCACAGTTCGGAGGAAGAGGCAGTGTTGAGACCGAGCAACAGCGTAGCAAAAGAGGGAGCATGGGCAAAATCAGAAACACCCGCCGCCAAGAGACTCCGCCTGCTACTGACCGCCGCCATCTGGGACCGAGCACCACAAAGGCAGCTTCAAGGAGTTCCCTGGCATGGCACTTCTTCAAACAATGTGCTGACGACAAGACCCGAGTGGTTTGCACGCTGTGCCATCAGAGCCTGAAGCGAGGCATTAACGTTCTGAACCTTAGCACAACCTGCATGACCAGGCACCTGCATGCAAAGCATGAACTGCAGTGGAGTAAACACCTTAAAAACAAGGAAGTCAATCCGGCTCCCCCTGCTGCCTCTTCTGCTGCTGCCCGCTCGGCCTCTTCTGCTGCTGCCGCCGCCTCGGCCTTTCTGCTGCTGCTGCCGCCGCCTCGCCCTCTTCCTCTGCCTCTGAGGAACGTTGGCACTGCCGCCCAGCAAACATGGAATGTACCACCAACACCACCACCTGCGTCACCAAGCATCTGAACCATGTCTCACGGCAGCGTTCAGCTCTCCATCTCACAAACATTTGAGAGAAAGCGTAAATTCCCACCTAGCCACCCTCGATCCCTGCCCTGAATGCCAGCATTTCTAAACAACTGGCCTATGAAATGCAGTCATTTAGGCTGGTGGACACACACAGCTTCAAACAGCTCATGTCACTTGCTGTCCCACAGTATGTTGTTCCCAGCCGCCACTACTTCTCCAAGAGAGCCGTGCCTTCCCTGCACAAACAAGTGTCCGATAAAATCAAGTGTGCACTGCGCAACGCCATCTGTGGCAAGGTCCACCTAACCACAGATACGTGGACCAGTAAGCACGGCCAGGGACGCTATATCTCCCTAACTGCACACTGGGTAAATGTAGTGGGCGGCTGGGCCCCAGGCGGAGAGCTGTTTGGCGCACGTCCATCCGCCGCCAGGATCGCAGGGCAACATTATTTGCCTCCTGTCGCCTCCTCCTCCTACTCAGCTTCCTCCTCCTCTTCTTCCACCTGCTCATCCAGTCAGCCACACACCTTCACCACCAACTTCAGCACAGCCCGGGGTAACGTCAGCAGGCCATTCTGAAACTCATATG